>NC_090223.1:52447924-52749174 GCF_024489055.1 Chanodichthys erythropterus | reverse complement strand
TGGGCTGCTGAAACACAAAGGGCTTTCCTCCAGCTCTCGGCCACCCGGCCCGCATCCTGAACAATGCCTGTCCCGATTAAGATTCCAGCAAGCAAGCCAACTGTAAATTCCCATGATGCTTTATCCACTGCTCTTTTTTCTCCTGACATCACCATCTCTCTGTAATTCTTGAACCAGATTAGAGGATTTGTGCCACTACCAAAAAAGTGGGATGTATTAGTGGCCAAAACTAGTGTGATCTAAGAAGAGTCCCTTTGATTGGAAAAAAATCCATACTAGTCTTTAGAAATAGGAGGCGGGAAACCAGTGGGAACAGGAAGCCACATGTAGAGCTCTACCTTTCTTTAACTATATAATAAATGTACAAATGTCTATATTTTTCATATTCTAGTTTAGACACTACTTTAGTTCATACTTTATTATAAAAAAAGTTTCAGTTCTACATTCTGAATGGACTGCGTTTGAAGCCAATGTCGACAAAAGTCTTATGGGTTTATAACAACATGAGGGTGAGTAAATCATGACAGAATTTTCATTTTTGGGTGAACTAACGCTTTAAGCTTATGAAATATGATTATATGACTTAGTGGAAGAAATATTTTATTATTTATTGAATATTGCTGCCATTTACCATGCAGCTGTTGCTGCTTTTTTATAAACGCATAAACGTATTTTACCACAGGTAAAATACATTTAAATACTCACTGGTTTTCTCAGGATATTTTCTGAAGTAACTTTTTAGCACTATGTACATCCCATGCACATGAATATGGCAATCATTCATTACCATGGTATTACCACAGTATGCTTTTTTCAGAGCTGTATTTGCATGCTGATTCAGTTCATAAGGGCTTCCTGTTGACTGTATTCCCATGCTGTAAAAATGTATGACCTGGCATCATGAAAACCATTTCTCATCATCGATGAAACAGCAAGAGTTTAACATATTCCTCCAAATGCCCCTACAATAAGTGTTAAAGGGTAAAAGTGTGAAAGTGTTCAAACCTGATCTTGATAAAGAGACTGAGGCACAATTCGGATTGCTTAATTCCAACGATTTATTTTTATTTTAATCATCCTTATTATTTATTTATTTATTAGAAATTCTGAGAAGAAAGAAATGAAGTGCTCAGGAATACCAGTTGTGAATAATAACCTGATCCCAACATCAGTTACAAAGACCGGTTCTTCCCTGAGCTCACCTGACTATTGCACAATTAATAAAAATATGTGGTAAAAGCATTCTGGAGAGGAGGAGGAGGAGGAGGGATGGTTTCCAGCTTCTTCACCTGCTGCAGCCAGAGCACACAAACTCAAATCCACATCAACACCAGCACCTCCCTTACACCTCCAAAGACAATACACCCTGCCTTTGAACATGGTACAGGGCGAACATGTCTGAGATATTTCTCAGAGCACAGCTCATTAACAAATATATGAGTCAAGTACTACTATTGCTACAGCTCTTTCACGTAGGATTAAATTTGTGCTGGTTACCTTTCCTGTGCTGGTGTGCCGTCTGCTGTGCCGTCCCCTCCAGAAGGCTGGCTTCCAGCTCGGCTTGGTCTAGATTCTGAGGGGTGTTGGGAGGCGTAAGCAGGCAGGAGGGGTCGAGGGCCAGACTCTTGTGGTAGCCCAGGCCTGTACTTCCAGACAAGCTGTTTTGGAGCTCCAGGCTCTTGAGTTTCTGGGTCAAGACGGCCTCACACGAGCTCAGATTGCTGTGAGACTCCCGAAACTGAGGAGGTGTCATGGTGACAGGGTGTTGATCTGTTGCCTCTGGATCCTGGCAGGTGATTGGTTCAGACGATGTCCCTTCATTCAAGATACTGCAGGAGTCCTGAATTAATCCAAAATGTCAGAATTATCAGCCCATATTTCAAGTCATGTTAAATTTATTTGTATAGCACTTTTCAGAATATGTATATTTTCAAAGCAGCTTTGGAAAAAGTCATATTGTTGTGTCAGTAATGTCTTTACCATATAGCAAGAGATCTTGGACAATATGACAAAAGGCCTATAAAACAACAATACAGGTGATCCTCTGGATTTAGATCTATCTATATTGTATCTGTAGTGTTGTCTAGCAAATATATCAGTAGCATAATGACTCAAAAGGCAATTAAAATATAAATATTGGTCAGTTTGTTCTCTCAAGAGATTTAAATGTTGGTCAGTTTTGTTCTATTACGAGATGTAAAGTACCCCTATTATGCTTTTTTGAATATTACCTTTCATGCAGTTTGTAATACTGATGTTTGTGAATGTGAAATGGCTGCAAAGTTTTAAAGATCAAGGTGCACAACAAAGTTATTGTCTCTGAAAAGAAAAGAACCAATTCGGAACTGTTAATACGCGCCGTCAGTCTCACTTCCTGTTACAAACCAGTTAACAATGCAACTCATTTGCATAATGCCAGACTATGGTCTTCAATGACTGGCCGAGAAAAACGTCTACTCTGACCCACCCTCAAACTATGCTGTTGTAGCTCAGAGCTGGAGGTGTTTGATTCGTCTTGTCGACATGTCAAGAAGACACTGTTTTCAGCACTGCGAATCACTTTGCATGAAAAGATGAGGACTCGCGAAAGAATTGATATGGTAAAATTGACGACATTATTCAAGTCACTGTGTATCAAGTGCCTGTGGAGAGACTGAATTCTGTTTGACCTTATAAGAAATGAGGTAATGTGCAATGTATATTATGAGAAAATTAATTTTTGAGATTTTTTTTTTTTTTTTTTTTACCTCAGATGCATGTAAACTGATTGTAGAAGACCTCAAAACAAAATTAGGAACCTTTAAAATAGCATAATGGGGCACTGTAAATATTGGTAATATTGGTCGGTTTTGTTCTATTAAGAGATTTAATTGAGGATTGGTTGAAATTGATTGGCTGGTATTGTTGTAAGCGAGACTAAACTAATGTGAGTTTAATATTTTCCAAATTTAATTTGCAGTCATTTAAGCTACAGTGTTGAGCAATATGGGGTATGGCTTTAATTTCAATTAGTAAGTCTCTGATGTGTCTGCCATCACTTTAATGTGATGGCATTCCTTAACGTGGTTAAAAATGTCTTATTTCTAAACTATATGCCAACATTTCAAAATATACTTTAAGAAAAAGTTCTAAACCCCTCAACTAACCATTGCAATAAATGTCTGTGCATTTTCTGTGGCGTCAGTAGGGAGTTAACAGCATGGAGGAGGTTCACCTGTGAGGGCTGATGATCAGACTGTGTCTGGCTGTCTGGGAGAGACTGGATAAACTCCTGCAGATGCTGCAATGGAGGGAACAGCCCTGGCTCTGTGATGGGATTTCCCAGCTCCAGATGAAAGATGCTGCTGGGCAGGATTAGAGGAGGATGATTGTCGAAACTTTCCAGGATATTAGCTAAGACAAAAAACATTTTTGCTGTCAGGCACAGAGAATCTCAGAGATAATTTGAGTCCTTTTTATGTAGGCCTCCCCCTGATAATGAATCACCCACTGCTAAAATGGTTATGAAAAGGTATTTCAAACTACTTTTTACTACTAAGTGAAGAAAGAAAATGAACTTTGTTGTGAGTATATCAAGGTCTTAAAGGGTTAGTTCACCCAAAAATGAAAATTCTGTCATTAATTACTCTCCCTCATGTCGTTCCACACCCATTAGTTCATTCTCTTCCATGTCAGTCTCCTAAACTATTTTTAGCGCTTCCAGGTTCTATGTCAGAACGGTGGCTCAGTATTGGCTGATGCTGATCACATGAGCAGCACGACGCATGCGTGTGATGCTGACACAGGAGCCGGCCAATAATAAGCCGGCATTCTGATGTAGAACCTGGAAGTGCTGCACTGTGTTTACAACATGAATACCTGAGGAGACTGACATCTAAGATAGAAACTGTTGAATAAACTCATTATTTTGGTTTGTTTTTTTTGCACACAAAAGTATTCTCATCACTTCATAACATTAAGGTTGAATCACTCTAGTCATGTTGATTATTTTAACTATGTCGTTACTACCTTTCTGGGCCTTGAAAGTGGTAATAACATTGCAGTCTATCAGAGGCCAAAAAGCTCAAAGATTTCATCAAAAATATTTTAATTTGTGTTCTGAAGATGAACAAAGGTCGTACATATGTGGAACATCATGAGGGTGAGTAATCAATGACAGAATTTCATTTTTGGATGAACTAACCCTTTAAGACAAACCTTTTAAAATACACATATAAAACACAATTTAATCAATTGACTAAAAGGCTGTTGGTATACTATATTTCGGAACTAATAACGGTCAAATTTGACTTTTAATCTGTGATTAAATGATGATGTGTGTGTGTTCATATTTGAGCTCACAGGTATGGAGGGCCGCCGCTGCATCCTCTGGCGACGGAGTCCAGCATGGAGGGCAGGTACGGGCTGTGTTGTACTCTCTTAGCATATGATGCAGCTGTGCAGGGTTCAGATGAACAAACTCAGCTCTCAGAGTGGACCATGATGCCTGTAAATACACACACAGATGCATAGAAGAATGAGGAAATATCACACAAAACTATAAGCGCTTTTTGGGCCCAACTGGATTTCTCATCACGGTTAGCTAACCGTATTCAGTGCTGGTGAAATGTCTTTAGAGATGTGTTGACGCCCAGCTGGTCACATACATTCTAATCTTGATTTTGCAACACCACAATGGGCACAGAATTGTTTATGGCTTACAAAGTAGTCTGCGTAATCTGCATAACAATGATTTTTTTTTAATAATATCACCTAAAGGGAGAATGTACAAAGAAAACAACAAAGGACCCAAGACTGAGGCTTGTGGTGTGCCCTCCTTTACCATCAAAAAGATGTTTTACGCAAACACATTCACACAAACAAACTGGTATAATATAAACTAGACTAGTGCCTGTCCAGAAATGGCAACACAATATAGAAAAATGTAATCTAAATTGTTAAACGCAGCACTTAATTCAAGTGATAACAGCAGAGAAATGCAACCCTGGTTAAATATCATGTAGTCTGAATGTTTTAGTACACTTCTATGCAGTAAGGAGAATAATTGGGAGGACAGTATAGTATTTTGACAAAAAATAAATAATTATTAAATAATTATTCATTTCACAAGGGTACATATCATTCTCTGACAAGACATGCCTTGCTTTGACAAGCAAACTCTATTGTCAACCAAACAAATATCTTTAAAATACCACAAAGGAAATACAGCCAAAACATTTAAACAAAGGATAGCTCACCAAACAACACTCCACCATTTTCTTTTTTTTTTTCATTCTTCTTTACTGGTTCCTTATGAATAGATGATCTAAATAACAGAGTGGTGTTTCTTCTGTCATTTTGCATCCAGAACAATATAACATCCAGTCCTTGTATATAATTAAACCAATCTCTTCACAAAATGATTTAGGAAGCAGTGGCTGGGAACAAACATTGTACAAACTCACTAGAACAGAACTGCTGAACCTGGCAGGATATGTTTGGCATTTCCTTACAGTTTCAGCTTAGTTTCATTAAACTGAGAGTTTATTTTAAAACTTTAAGACTACAACTTTCAGGGAGTTCAGAAACAATGTTACTGATATAGAGAATAACTCCCTTTGGAGTGACTTTGACCTTTTTAACTTTGCAGAACCTTTTTCATTCTCAAACAGCATTACAAATTGAAGACAGTTGAAAGCACAAATGCATTTACTTATTTCAAATATGTAAGAAACTATTAAAAAGGTTGCATGACGATTTTACTGATATTTATTAAATTTAATTAAATAATTAAATATAAATGAAACATGTTTATGATGAAATTAAGGAGAAAAATACAATGTCAGGAGCACTATGATAAGTTGGCAAACCTGGCTAAATATTATTTCTTAATTCTTTATTTTGATTTTGGGAAGAAATGTCACCTGGTAAGATTCAACCCTTATACCCTGACATGCAACAATTATTTAGCTGCTGCATAGATATTTTTAAGACACCTCAAACAGACATGATGGGTGGTGTTACATGAGTCTGGGAACGGCTGTGATCTAATCGCAGAACTCACTCTTGGCTAATAAAGCCACAATACAGTCGTGTGCATCAGAAGTATGTTTATGAGTAACTCATTATATCCAGCTGCATGTGCAATTTATTAGACTGTAGGTCTGGTGTAGATGTTGGATTTACAACAACAACAATGATAAAAGGCTTGGTTCACCATTAAAAAACAAAATATTGCTCAGGGACCTAAAATTAAACCACTCTAAAAAATGCTGGGTTAAAAACAACCCAAGTTGGGTTGAAAATGGACAAACCCAGCAATTGGGTTGTTTTAACCCAGTGGTTGGGTTAAATGTTTGCCCAACATGCTGGGTAGTTTAATTTAACTCAACTGTTGTATAAAAATTACTGTACTGCTTGCTTAAAATGAACCCAAAATATGCTGGAAATTAACATTTATTAATATGTTTAATAAATGAGCATTTATTAATAAGATAATTAATAATAAACAATAAACATTTATGAAATTGCTTATTAATAAATGTACACCTTTTGATTATTATTGTTGCCTCTAGTAATTATGTGTCTGATTTTTAATTTCTCACCTATTTTGGATTCATTTTAAGCCAGCCATATAGTCATTTTTAATCAGTAGTTGGGTTAAATAAAACTACCCAGCAGGTTGGGCAAACATTTAACCCAACCACTGGGTTAAAACAACCCAATTGCTAGGTTTGTCCATTTTCAACCCAACTTGGGTTGTTTTAACCAAACATTTTTTAGAGTGTAATGGACATGTATCAAATTTGCTTCAAATCTTTCTTATAAGCTTTCTTAAAAAAATACACTCAGATGAGACAAATGACAATGAATGTGGATAGCAGCTCAGATCATTTGATCTTGTTGAGAAATGTTGGAGATCTCTAATGCAGATTTTGAATATGTGACAAATCTGAGACAGGGACACAGTTTAAAAGACTGTTGAGAGAACTGGAGTCTCGTGTCATGTTGTGATTTTTTTCTTTGCGTTCGCCACCCACTATAGCAACAGGCTGGGCTGGAGAGTCAGGATGGCTGTCCCAAAATAGATGGCTGGAAAAAGGGAAAAGACATCTGCAACTATGTGCAGAAATGGATGTTTTACAAACCACAAACTGTGCGCTCATGCCATGGGTGGAAACTTAACAACCAGTCTCTTAGCAACTTTGACATGCAACCATTGTTTGTTGACGGATAGAGGAAGTTAACATTCTCTAATTGCACACTGGATGATACCGACAGACACATACTGTCTCAAGTGCTACATGTGATATATTATTACAGATCCTCAAGACAAATTTTGATGTTGGCTTGAGCTAAAAGTTTAAAATTTATACAGCATACGAGTTAGATCGATTGATTGCTAGAGTGTTCTAGTGTTCTAGTCTGGTAGCTATTGTGTTCCAAAGAGGTTGATATGGTGTTTTTAGAATACCTTTTCACACTTACAATTGTTAATCCTGGGTGATTCAAACTCCTGGGTAAACTATTCCTTGACAAACATGCAACCAGCATAAATTACAGATTGTCCATCTGTGGAAATGTTTGAAACATTTCTGAAGTTAAAATTCACCTTCACTCATTTAAAAATGACGTCAGCCCAGAGTCACAGCCTGTTCACACAAACACAAAAACTCGATTTTTAGTGTTATCTAACAGCAGTGACTTTGGGCACGTGACCAAAATGTAGCGTGAAAAGGCAGAAACAAAGAAAGTCCAATCAAAAATAAAGCATACCATGTAGAACAGGCTTTAAGACCGTGCTAAGTTTGGTAGATTAAAGTAACAATATGTTGGCTTATGAATATGGATGCGGGTTAGAAGAAGTGCGTTTAATTGTATTAAATGTGCATTTGTAGCGTACTTCAAATTGTAAAAGCATATTTTATAAAAACTATACTTGCAGATGATATGATATTAATGAAGTAAAAGGGTACTTAAGTGAACTTCAAGAGTTTCATCACTAAGCACACACCTTTTAAATGTTCACTTTAAAGTTAGTAAACTTTTACTTCAAAGTACATTTAAATCATTGTTTTATTAATCTTTAGTCATGTTTTAAAGAAGTAAACTTATTTTGATGTGCTGACTGACATTGATTATCATTTTAACTGTGTATATTACCCTTAAAGTTAATATATTTTAAATGTACTAAATTGCAAATTCAAATATGTAATCATAAATATATTTAATTGCAAGTTTCAATATAAAAGACATTAAAATATATTTCAGTTTACAAAAAAAAAATGTTTGTCAGTACATTCAACAATACACTTTTACCATACACAACCATATTTCAGTAATTATGAAATTACATATAAAAGTGGGTTAAAAAGCTTCAGCTCACTGCATTTAATATAAACTTAAACTGTAACACTTTTTCATTCAAGTGTAAACTTTTAAAATCAACAAAACTGGCACATTTGAACATTTTATGTATTATTAATGTATATTGTCCCTGACTAAATGAGGAAAAAACAGTGTCTAAAAAGACATTACATTCAGTTCACACTTAGCCTAAATATATTTTTACTACATGTGATATGTACTTTTTTTTAAAAGTGTTAAAGTGTACTTTTTTTCATAAGGGTATCTTTCTGAATCTGTCGCAGTTTTAATAATGGAGTAACTCCCTTAATCCAATTTGGAATAAAATGTTCAGCTTTTGAAATATTTACTTTTACTTCACTTACTGTAAAAAGTGCATTTATGGTTGACTGTGTAATGCAGGCCAAATAAACAGAGGTCATGTGACAGAGTGAGTCATGTATATGTTTGTTTGGAGTGTGTTTAAAGTAAACTCAGTCACTCAAGACAGTGAGATCATACAAGCTCCTCCCTCTCAGAGCTGTAATCCAGCTCTCTGACAGGTTAAGAGCCTTAACAGTCAAAGTTCATTTACTGCCGAACTCCAGTCAGACTCTCTACCGCCGCGAGCCACTTCACGAGAACTGTAAACCCCCACGGTACAGGATGTGTTTGGGTGGCGTGCTGTAAACCTTGTACTGTCCTCTGTTATTCTGCCTTTGTTTTATGGTATGATAAGCCAAGTGAAACTCATTTCCTTAAGCACAAAAAGAGTAAACAATACATCTCCCCACTATCAACGGCTTTTGAAGAAAGTTAACAGGTTTAAGACTAGACAAACAGCTGTTTTGAAATCTTCCATTTCCTGTTCATCCAGGTACTAAAGTCCGTCTTGCCCGCAGCGCTCCGTCACATTGTGATTTACAAAGTGATTCAACTTAGATGACAGAGCTAAATAATTCATATTATTTAGGATGGCATGAGGCATGTTGTGGCAGGCTGAACGGGTTTTTATTTATGTGACGTATATGGAAAAATGGCATGACTCAAGAAGTAAATATGACCTTTGTCATGAGATTGATGCCATCAGGAGGTTATATTGAATTCACTTGATACCTCAAGGAAAGCTATTGGCTTGTGAAACAGGTTTGCTCAGCGTTTCTTGAAACATCACGTCATTTTTATAGTCCTAAAGCCTGCTTGATGACATATTCAGGGGCTTTATTGGTATAACTGATACTCACACCTGTAAAATCATCACCTACGATACACCTTGCTGTCAATTCCAAGTTAATTCTTTTTTTGCAGCTTATTTTTTTCACAGTTCAATGAAACTAGATCAAGCTGTTTGTCAAGTGAAATGAAGAAACAATATAAGGATGTACCAACACCATTTTTGACACACCATGTACAAGTTTCTTTCTGGCAGTCATTGATACCCAGGGTTCCCACACTTTATGACCAATGCATTTCTTTCTAGTGAACTGTGATCACTGGATAAGGGATTTAAAATGATTTAGACTGATTCACTAATGAATCATTCAGACTAATTTGTTCAATTAGAGCAACTCAAGAGAACAATTTTCCCACAACACTATGGTTTGCAAGAACACAAGATAAATATCTGTAGCTGATGGAATATTTCAGAATGTATCTATAGGTAACACTTTACAATAAGGTTCCATTAGTTAACATTAGTTGACTAATATGAGCTAACAATGAAACATTGAATCATATATTAATGTAGTTAAATGTTAAATTTAAAAAATTGTATCTGTTTATATTTCAATGGACCTGAACTAACAATAAAGTATTTTTATTAACTAAAATTAACAAAGATCCACAAAAGCTGTAACAAATGTACTGCTCATTATTATTTAGTAATGTTATAATAGGACCTTATTGAAAATTGTAACCAATTTATATTCACTATAGAAACTTCCATGATGTTTAAGGGTGTGTTCACACTTGGCAGGTTTGGTTTGATTAAAACGAACTCTGATTCGATTGATCTGTTAGTGTGGTTCATTTGAGTAAGTGTGAACGCTGCCATTCGAAATCTGGTGCGCAACCAAACAAATGGACCAAGACCGCTGAAAACATTGCTTCGAAACCAACTTTGGTGCAGTTCTAATGAAATATGAATGCAACACGGACCAAAGACATGTAAACAAACCAAAAACAGGATGTGATTTCACAAGAAATCCTCAAGGATATCTGTTTTTTTTTTTTTTCTCGTCACAGTCGCGATGTTGCCCATTACAGTTCAGAACAGGCACTGGTAACGCAGTCTTCTTGCAACAGATCTTCGTTCGGTGTGTGATGGAGGAATTCCTGCCACTGTTTTGACTCTTTTACACATTATAAGCTCTTCACGAGTTGTCAGCTGTTAAAAATACCATCATACTTTAGGTACACACTTACAACGAGTGTGTTTAGCCCAACACTTAGTATTGTTTTAGATGGTCAGGTAAGTTCAGTCACAAAATGTACATCATAAAATCCTTTTTTTGTTTCGTATCTTTAGGTTTGGTGTTAAAAATGACAGTGTGAACACAAAGTGAACCAGGACTACAGTAAATGTACCATTTTCTTTTTTGGTCCAGATCAAACAAACCAAGAGAACTGAAACACAAGCGTAAACACACCTTTAGATTTGATTAATTTCTCTGACTTTTCCATGTCTGGAAAACACAATTTTGAAATTCCCTGATAATTCCAGGTTTTCCATGACAATAGGAAACAACATATTGGGTAGATTCACCTCAGATGGTCCAAAACATATTTTGCCCCGCAAAATAAAAGAGAAATTATATGAAATATGAAATTTTTCCTTTTGCCTTTAGAAAATTATCATTACGTAATGCAATGAATGAATTTAGATTAAGGCACAGTATTAAAAGAGTCTTTGATATATGTATGCAAAATAGAGATTTACTTTGCTGTGGGTTTAAAAAATTGAATGTTGTTTGTATCCTGTATAGATTTTATTTATTTTGTGTCAGGACATTTTATTAAGTACATGAGTATGGTACTGGTTATCGAAACAAGACGCATCCCTAAAACAAGACATTTGTAAATGCTTTGCTTTTGTATCTGTTCAAGCATTTGTGAAGCAGTTGAAAGACTTTCTGACCTGCAGCAAGGTCTCTTTGGGAGTTGCAAGCAGGTTGACGGCTGAAGAGAGTTTCTGGAAGAAGTCGGCAGCCAAATCTCCCAGCCCGATGCTTTGAGTCCAGTCCATCAGCAAATCCAGGTTGGCACGGATCTGTACTCCTCTAGACCACTGGTAGAAACCACCTCCAGACCCTTTAAACACATCCACAACAATATTTATCCTGAAGTCCCAATTAGTGCAAGTGGTTAATCATATTAAGCTACTTTTTGCTACTCTTTATTTTTCAATAATCATCAAAAGTCACAAAAAGTCACAAGCTGGATTTGAACTCAACCAGTTTACATTCTGTCATAGTTTTGTCTGGCTTTAGCAGACTTTTGCCGAGCAAACAGCCGTGTTGTACGGCCAAAGATATTTACACCTAGATGCAAATATTCACTCAGTAAAATTCACACCCTCATGAGAAACACGTCCTTAAAGGAGTAGCAAGACCACTGGGGTGAAAACAGCCGGTTCAACTAAGTAGTTCTCTACAATGCACTCTCTCGTCTTCTGTGTTCTTATTTTGGTGTGTGAATATAACTTGCATCAAAACCTCACAGGTGATTTGCATTAAAAAAAAAAAAAATCAAGAAATTCATGCACATTTTTAATGAGCCCTCAGTGGGACAGTGAATGTGCTCACCTCTCTCCATGAGCGCGTTGAAGAGCGAGGCATTTGTGAAGAAGAACAAGTAGGTCAGCAGTTGAGATGTGATCTCGTTGTGCACCAGGAAAGTGTTGAGCAGGTGCAGTGCCTCCTTTAGGATGTCTAGGATTTGGCTGACTCCCGCAGGCATGCACAGCTGTCCGCTCTCAGAGAAAGGGTTACTATCCAGCAGCCGCGGTAACACAGCATACATACTCTAACAGAGGGGACGGGGAGAATAACGTTTGGTTACTGTGCTTAACAATCCATTAAATGATTTATACTGTAGAGAATCTTATAATGTGAATGCTGCATGCTTAAATACTTGCAAAAAAGTAGCTTTATTAAAACAACTTTATTAAGAGTATTGCTGCATTGCCAGCAAGATAATTAAAAGGTACCTAATCTATCCAGAAAGCTACTAAAGACATATTTAAAACAGTTCATGTGACTACAGTGGTTCAACCTTAATGTTATAAAGCGACAAGAATACTTTTTGCGTGGCAAAAAAAAAAAAAAAAAACATTACGACTTTATTCAACAATATCTAGTGATGGGTGATTTCAAAACACTGCTTCATGAAGCTTCGAAGCTTTACGAATCTTTTGTTTCGAATCAGTGGTTCGGAGCGCCAAAATCACGTGATTTCAGTAAACGAGGCTTTGTTACATCATAAGTGTTTCGAAATTTCAATAGTTCATGTGACTTTGGCAGTTTGATAACCACTGATTAGAAACAAAAGATTTGTAAAGCTTCATGAAGCAGTGTTTTGAAATCACCCATCATTAGATATTGTGGAATAAAGTCGTTCATTTGTTTTTTTGACACACAAAAAGTATTCTCGTCCTTTTATAATATTAAGATTGAACCACTGTAGTCACATGAACTGAACACTGTTCAGTTAAATATGTTTATAATACCTTTAAGGATCTTGAAAGAGGAAGTACCATTGCTGGCAATGCAGGCCTCACTGAGCCATCGGATTTCATCAAAAATATCTCAATTGTGTTCTAAAGATGAATGAAGGTCTTACGGGTGTGGAACGGCATGAGGGTGTGTAATAAATGACAGAATTAACCATTTAATGGCTCTTTATTCTAAGCACGAATGTATACTTGTAATAATTACCCCAAAGTTATGTGAAACTTATGTAGGATTATTTTGCGCACAGTGCAGTCAAATCACATCTACAATGTGTATTATGGAAAAGTGTAAAACTGAAATACAGAATTGTACATTTTAATATAGATTTCTAAATCTGAATATTATAGCTGTAAATATAAATATATTGATAAAAAAATCTTGAGTTGTAAAAAAGAATATGCACTAAACCTGAAATTATCAATAAGATATAATAAGATACACCTGAAAAATACAAACCACACTTGTATCCAAATTGTAAATGTAAAATAAAACGTGTAGAATATCTATACTTAAGTTAGTAGTTGAATAGTAAATCAAAATATTTGCCACTGTTCTGTTTGGTATAAACAGATATTTAGGAGATATATAAGGTTTTATACTTTTTTTTTTTTTATTTGAATGAAATTAATACTTTTATTCAGCAAGGATGCAATAAATTGTTAAAAAGTGACAGTAAAGGTATTTATAATGTTAAAAACACCTCTATTTCAAATAAATGCTGTTATTTTTAAACTTTTTACTCAATAAATTATAACATTTTATAATTTTTATCAATAATAAGAAATTTATTGATAAAATTCAGCTTTATGTCACAGGAATAAATTATGTTTTAAAATATATTATAATAGTTATTTCAAATTGTAACAATATTTCACAGTATTACTGTTTTACTGTATTTTTGATCAACTAAATGCAGCCTTGGTGACTTCTTTCAAAAATATTTAAACATTTTGAATAGAAGTGTACATGTATAATGGATATCAGAATTTAAAGTTAAAAGCTCAATAATTTTTTTATGAATCCTGAGTGCACAATAGGATACATACAGTTCATATGTAAATCTATGTAACCTAAAACATTAGAGAAAACACAGGACAGAGTGAAACAGGTCACATTATTTGTGCTTTCAGTACAGAGGACGTAGCCAGGAGCAGTGCTGTGTGCAGTTCCTGAACGTCGCGTCTGAGCCAACAGGAAGTGCGGCACAGGCCGGCTTCCCCTCAGCGGGTGATATGTGGCTGTGACTGGACTCTGGAGAATGTCTCTGCCCTGACTGCCCATTGTTACAGCACCAGTGAGAGTCTTGAGAATCATTCAGATAAGACTAAACCAGCAGATGCATCTCACATCCACACTCACTTTTCCCATTGACTAAACCACTGCCCCCCTCAGGAACAGATAAAAGGATTTTGTAAACAAATAAGGGCCATGCAGATAACTGTGCCAGACGGGAACACAGGCAAGGCTACGAGCCTAGTGGGAATGTATTTTATCACAAAGATGACAAAAACACATACTAAACTATAACCCTGAAATAAAGGTAAATATCAATGTTTTTAAGCACAAGGAAATAAGTAAAGGGAAAGGTTTTGCCAAATTATGTCTAAATACTTTACAGATTCTTTCAATCCATAGGCTAATGAAACGTCAGGTTTCAAACTAAAGTCACGCTCACATAAGTAAAATTTCAGCTAAATTTAACGAGCAAAACGTGTCCATTATCTATTGTCAATAGTGTAGTGATGTATGACACACAGCTCATCACCAATATAATCATACATTACAAATGAAACGTCAGATCTTAATGTAAAGATGTGATCACATTAGCAAAATTTGGGCAAAATTTAATAGGCAAAAGATTACGTTGTCTACTTTCAACAGTGTAGCAATATATAAAGCACAGCTCACATTACTATATGACCATTTGTTGTGAATAAAGTGTCAGATCTTAATGTAAAGGTATGATGACATTACCAAAATTTTGAAAGGAATGGTCTATTGTTACTTTTACTATACTATCACTATAACCATTGATTTGTGAAGAAAACGTCAGATTTCAATGTAAAGATGCAAGTCACGTTACTAAAAGTTTGGCAACATTTCATGGGCAAACAATACATTGTCAACAGTGTAGCAATGTTTGAAGCACAGGTCAACATCACATGTGCCATCCACTGCAAATGAAATGTCAGACCACAATGTAAAGATGTGGTCACATTACTAAAATTTTGAAACCAAAAATGGTCCATTGTCTATTGTCAGTAGGGTAGTTATGTATGAAGCACAGCTCACTCTCACTATAACCATTGATTTGGAAGGAACCTTCAGATTTCAATCTAAAGGTGTGGACACATTAGCAAAATTTCACAAGCAAAAATCTTCCATTGTCAGTAGTGTAGCGATGCATGAAACACAGCTCACCATCATTATAGTCACTGATCTGTGAAAGAAACGTCAGATTTCAATCTAAAGGGTTGGTCACATTACCGAAATGTTGGCTCAATTTCACAAGCAAAAAAGTCCATTGCCAATAGAGTAGCAATGAATGAAGCACAACTCATCATCACTATGATCATCCAATGGGAATTAAACATAAGATTTCAATTTAAAGGTGCGGTCACATTGGCAAATTTTTTTTAAAATTTTGCAAGCAAGAGTAGACCATTTTCTACTGTAATAGTATAGTTATATATTAGCTCATGCAGAAGTCACTTTCAAACCAAGCAGCTTTCTGTTAGGCAATGCGGCAAATCCGAGATCCGCAAGGTGAAATCTTTCACTCTCACATGAAATTCTCCATCGTGTGGATTCCTATTAAAAACAAACTGAATTTTGCTTGTGAAAATTTAATGAACAATGGTAAATTTGACTGCGCCTTAACACAACTCTTTAAGTTAAATTATTTATCCATGCATGGCATTTTTTTTAATTCATATTTTTTGATCCATTTTCTTGTTCTAGAAAAGCTGTTTTACTCAGATATGCATAACAATAGGGAATCACAACTTCCGTTTCCCAACTTTAAAACACTCTGCCAGTTTGTCAGGACACAGCAGAGGTTAACGAAGCTGAAATAAGTGATTCACACTCAATTCACTTCAGACAAATGAAGTCATTGAAAACTAACTAGAGCCAATGGTCCCGCCCCCATGACTCATCAATGACTGACACATTCTTGCCTTTTGATCAGAGCCATGACATCACAGCATTCATGAGCATGACTAAGAGATGCATATGAATCCCACCATTCACAACAACTGACGATTGAAGTATCAAAATGCAGTTAGAACAAGTGTTTTGGAGTTAGTCAAACCTGTTTAATGTTCCGTACGTTCTTTTAACAGAAAAATACAATTTTCCGACACCAACCAATCACCTTACACAGTCTGACATCACCAGTAAGAGAAAAACACAGAGTTTATGGCTTGTTAAACGACATTTACATGCTAATGATTTGGTAACTGTTAACTTCCTGGTAGGGAATTATGATTGCTTTAACTGGACACTCCTCTCCATTTCTGGTGGTGAGAACCAAATGTTTCCTGGTCAGGAAACAGATGAACTCTCCGAGTCCAAATGTAGAGGTCCACAGCTGCTTCCCCATCAGTCAGAGGATGAGTAACTCTGTCCTTCCTGTCTGCCCCACTGACAGTCCTCTTAACCCCTCATATACCTGTTACTTTCTAGTATTGGACTGGAGTGTTTGAACCATGAAGGACGTAACCTTTCCATTGACTATTTATCCACAAAGTTAATCTGCAACAAACACGTCACATATTTGGAATGTCTTGTCTCCAACTAGAGGTGACTTCATCGCCTAGATTTTCCACACCATTGAAACTGATGTAACATTGATGTAATATAATGGAGAATGAGTTTCACAATGTTTCCTTTCATTTTCAATTAGCGATTTTTAATAGTTTTAGTTTTAGTAAACCATAACAAAACTGGTTTCCTTGAGAAGTTCCCAAGGAGGCACATCAAAGATTAAAGGAAAAGTTCATAGAAAAGTAAACAATTCTCCTTATGTTCCATTGAGAAAATAACAATGGACAGAGAATAACAATTTCAGTCTGATTGAACTATTCCTTTAAGACATTCATCACGTACAGCTACAGACAAATTCAGCAAGAAAATAAATGTTCCAAAACATTTCCCGCTCATCTGAGAGGGGCAGGGATTTGCCATTAACTTGAGCCTTGAGAAAATACACTGTTAATGTGTTTGTTTTTGATTCTTTGGGAAGGAGAGGACAAGTTGTCTCACTCACCAATAGCTATGGCCAATCCCTATGTCTCCACTGCCTTGTTATGACTTTACTTTGGCTTACAGACTGGAAGCACAAAATGCTGTTTACAAGGTTATGTCCTGTTTCACATATTTTACATCCTTTCAGGGCTATGAGGAACATATATAATGTAAAATAAACATTGCATATTAAGAATGAATATATACTAAATATAGTACTTTACCACAAAAAAAAAAAATGCAAATATTTAAATCAATTGGCAGACCTAATGGCCTTTCATTTATACTTACTTTGGTGAGATAGTAGACACACTGCTGGAAGGTGAACATGATGACTTCCTCCAGGACAGTCATGGCCTCCTCACTGGCAGTACGTGTGGACTCGATCTGACAATCCAATGATTCTGAGTAGATGGAGACATGATGTTACTGCACATTCTCAAGAGACTGCTAAATATTGTCGACTGGACAAGATAAAATAAATAAAGCAATGAGCCAAAGAGGCCAGTTGATCTACAACATATTTAGAGTAATTTAGGACAACACAGAGAGAAGGCTGGTACCTTTGTCCTGTTCCTGTCTGTCCTGCTGTCTCCATGTTAAGAGCAGAGGGACCTCATGCTGGATGAAGTGCAGCAGCTCAATGGAGTTGGACATCCACAACACCAGCGGCTGCAGGCCTGGGATCAGATCCTTCATGTTCAACACATGCAGCTCTGCTGACATATCACTGGTGCTTCTGTTGCATAAACAGCACAATGTTCACATGTTATCAAAACATAGACTCATATGAGTTTATCCATCTGTCTGTCTGCTTATCCAACAAACCAATAATCTATTACTTTTTTAGGCCAACCAACCAAACAAATAACCATCTATTCACCTATATATCTGTCTGCCAAACAAGAAACCAAGCATCCCTTCATCTGTCTGTCTGATTAACCAACCATCTAGCTATCCATCAAAATATCTGTCCATCCAACCAACCATATTTCTGTCTATATACACCTATGTATAAGCTTGTTAATTCAAACCAAAAAACCATGCATCTATCAATTTGTCTGGCCAACCATCCATTTACCATTTTGGATTTCAGTCTAAATATCCATCCAAACAACTAATCAAACAACCATCCATCTCTCTAATAATTTATTTATCTGTCTGTCCAACCAACCAAACAACTAACTATCCATCTATCTTTCAGTCTAACCAACCATCTGTCTATCCATCAAAAACTCTGTCCATCCAACCAACTAACCAACAAACCATCTCTATTCAACACTCCTATTCATTGGTCTGTCCAACCAATCACTCAGCATTTATCAATTTGTCTGTCTAACCAACCAACCAACCAACCAACCAACCAACCAACCAACCAACCAACCAACCAACCAACCAACCAACCAACCAACCAATCATCCATCCATCAACCTTTCTGTCTTTTTTTACGTCTTTCCAACCAACAAACCAATCACCAACCATATCTAACCATTTATCTGTCTGTCCAATCAACTAATCATTCATCCATCTATTAATTTGTCTGTTCAACAAACTAACCAACCAACCAAACCATCTGTCTGCCAAACCATCCATCCATTCGTCTGTCTGTCTATCCAACCAACCAACCAACCAACCAACCAACCAACCAACCAACCAACCAACCAACCAACCAACCAACCAACCAACCAACCAACCAACCAACCAACCAACCAACCAACCAACCAACCAACCAACTAACCAACCAACCAGCCTGTCTGTCCATATATTTGCCTGTCTGTCTAAATGTCCAATAAAACAACCATCCTAAGAACTAAACTAGTCCAATGATGTCACTGGATTCACAATCTTCTAAACCTAAATGCTTTTAAAACCTTTCTTTTTTGCATTTCAATATTTTTAATAGCCTGAAAAGCAGCAAGCCAAATCAAAGTTCAAATCATTAAGACATTGAGGTTAATTTCCCCCCTTTAATACCTCAGTTTCAACCACTAATCTGTTCACCTCACCACAATATGGAGGGAAGTGACTGAAAATCAGGATGTGGACTGAGAGGAAAATACCAGCTGATAGAAATGCCAGCTCTCTGCTAGCCAAATTCACAATTTAAACACAAGACAATCAGAGCCTGAAATGCTTTAACACTGCTGTCTGTCTGCAGACAGATTTATCACTGGACAATTCAACAGTTAATGACACACTCAAGTGTCCCTGTCTCGGGACGTGATTGGGCACCACAAAGAAAACAAAAGTGAATTGAATGCATACAGCACCATGGGTGATAATAAGCTAGTTACATGTCGTTCTTTAAGTTCCCTGCTCTTATTTCAGGGGTGTGTGAAAGAAGAATGGTTTGAAGAAGAAATAAGCTCTCTCACATGTCTGGCTGCAGAGCTGCGAGTTCTTTTGTTCTTTCCTGTGGAGGAGGGGGAAAAAAACAGCTCAGAAGAACAACTCTGTTTAAGTGTGCCACAACCTTTAATCTCTGATGACAACTTTGACCCATTTCAGCTATTCAAAAGGGGTGTCAAACAGGACATGTTCTTGTGTCCAGTACTTTACACTGTTATAGTCCACAATTGTTATGCAAATAATGTACAATGGTATATTATGTCACTCAAAATATACTTCATGCACTTAATAGTACTTTCTTGTTAGTGAACTGCTTCCTATTCTATTTCACTAGACCCACAAAGTGAGATATATACATAAATAAAAGGCACTTTTCATACTTATAATAACTAAATAGTTAACCCTGGGTCATTCTACACATTGGGTAAACAGAATCCTCAGTTATCTTGCTTCACGTTTCACACTGCTCAAAATTTACCTGGGTTTAATAATTAATCCCAATATTAATAGCCCAAACCCATGCGCTGAAGTTTCACACTGTACATTCCTAAACCCTGGGTTAACATTCATATTTGTGGTGCAAATGCCACTGATTGGATGAACGCAGCAGTTCACCCAATCAGTTTGAAGCACATAATTGGTTATCTGTGGCTAAGCATCTAGCCTTAACAATCTAACACCACATCCTTTTACACCATACACATTTGGCAACAAATGTGGGGTTAACTCTGCTTATAATTATTATAAGTGTGAAATGGTCCTCTATCTGGTGTTAAGTGCAGTGTAAAAAGCCCTATACAGTACCTCAAATGGCACACAAAGGTCACAGAATACCATAGTATGTGTCCAAAAAAACAATTACTCTGGTACTACATTATAATAGTGTGCTATTCTTGTTATTCATATTTGTTGGTTATTTTTGTACTCTATAGACTCTCACTCACCCACATGGTGAGCTGGATCTGATTGGCAATAGAGAGCAGCAATTTCCGAAGGTGAACCAACTCAAAGTTGGTGGCGGAGTGTTGAATGCACAGACATAGTAGAAAGGCTGGAGTCAGTTTGGGTTCTTCCCCTACTGGATCCACCATACTGACAATCTTTTCCAAGACCTGATCTTCATGCTGCACCTGATAGGACAGCGACACCACCCTACCGTCCAAGTCCCTCCAGCGGGCGGCCATTTTTTTAGTCCTCCTTCTCCTGACGGATGTCCCGCACAATTTACAGGGTGATGTGGTGGCAGGGGGGCACAGGGTGGCCATCCAGGATGGGGTCTGAAAGGCTCCTGAGGTCGTAGGGTCCTTGAACATAAAGAGATAGTGCTGACCAAGCCCCACCAGGTCACCTGGACACAACTCAACCTCGTCATCAAGGGGAACGCCGTTGTGTGTAACACATGAGCTGTGGAGGGGTCTGAGCATGGTTCGCATCTTACTGCCACCCTTGGTTTGGTCATTGGTGGCGTCTAGCCGCTGTACGCAGCAATGCTGAGGTAGGATGTCGGGGGCAAAGAGTAAGACGTCCACCTTCAGGGTCTCCTCATTTTTATCAGCAGAGGATTCACCGGAGCAGCCAAATACACAACTGTTCCCACTCATGAGATAGATCAGAAAGTCCTGACAAGAGATTAAGAGAAGAAACAGGAGGTTTCATTAAAGGAAACAGGATAACTTTGGGCAACAAGCCCAACAAGTTCTAATGGATGAGTACTGGGACAAAACAGTATGGGGTGGGGGTTATTTATAT
Source organism: Chanodichthys erythropterus (assembly GCF_024489055.1). NCBI lineage: Eukaryota > Metazoa > Chordata > Actinopteri > Cypriniformes > Xenocyprididae > Chanodichthys > Chanodichthys erythropterus. Next base: position 52,727,773 of record NC_090223.1, on the reverse strand, counting down.
ACCAAGGATTAAGACATTTTGGGATGAATCTGTAAAACATGTATTCACTTTTGTTTTACTGAAACTTCCTGCATCTTTAATTTTATATATTATGTTATAATATTTTGTTATATTAAAGGTGTGAGACATGCATTGTTCAATGTCTGAAAAATCAATGTGTTTTGCAATCCCCTGAATTGACAACTGATAGTAACAGAAGAAAGGAGTATGGTCTAAATTCTTCATCTGCTTACACTGTGGTGTCAAAACAGACAGCACCGTTAATCGATTGATCCAATTTGTGCTGCTAAAGCACATGATTCTTCTGATCTGAAAGAAGCGCCTCTCAGCACTATGAGAAGTGATTGACATAGAGCTGTTCTAAGTCTCTTAACCAGAGATAATCTCCCAAGCACCTGCTTTAGGCCGTAAACTCACTCTCATTCATTCTCCTTTTTCTTGACATGAGCAACGTGTGATCAGCAGGGCCATCACCCGTTTCTTGTGGAAATGGACTGAGGACCCCATCATGGATAAAGTGGACCAAAATTATATCTAAGCCCACTTTTAAGGCCAAGGTACATTGAGTTTTTTCATGTGTGATGAAAATCACATGAACAATATTTCCCTAAATTAAGATATACATACAGTCATATACAGTATAATGGTGTGGGGAAAAAACAAAACCATAGGTGACTGAATTTATTGTCTATTTTATTTGAATTTCTATATTTCCTTAAGTTGTGAGTTTCCAGTGCTCTGCTGAATATAAAGTGCAACAATTCCTGTCAACTTTTTCAGTAGCGTTGGTTCTTGTAGTAATTTTTCAATTCATTTCTCCCATAGGAATTAAAAAAAAAAGTCTTCATGAAAGTGCTATAAGCCATGAATAAAGCCAACCAGCTACAAGGTGAATCACAACATTACAAACTCTGATTTGAATCAAAACGTAATTGAAAATCAGTTAAAAACACAAAGGTATAAAACTGTGTACTTAATGCCTTTAGTGAGGGAAAGAACTACAATCCCACAAAGTCATTCGCAGTGGTTCATAGGAGTGGGCCGAGCTAAAGAGCTCTTTTGGTGCATTTTGCTTGTGGCGACTCTATGATTGGTGGAATTTTCTGCACAGCATCATGGGTAATGTAGTTTTTCGCCACTAATTCTGCTGTTGAACATGATTATATTAAAAATAAGTTGAATTAATGAGCTTCAACTGAAGCTAATACCATTGATTAACAACTTTGTAGCTCACAATAAGGCTGTTTTTAAAGTTATCATTAAAGATCAAATGGAGAAATCCCTATGGAGAAAATGAATGGAGTTTTTACTTCCGGAACCTAACTATGATGGGAGAAAAGACATTGTGCAAGAGAAATGCTAACATGTTCAGCTAAAAATGTAGTGACTCAGGGAACAAAGAACAAAAACAAGAAAGAGAAACTGTATTGCGTGGCAGAGTTGTGTTACTGCCATGGCTGACCGCAGGCTTAGTAAACAATGCTGATTATTACCTAGAGTAAACTGCAGTGCTGGAATTTTAACTCCTGATTATAGTTCAGCATTTGAATGAGACAATACTCATATAATTACTGCTATCACCGCAAACCTGTTTATTCCTCTCTCACATGCATGTGCTTTGAGCAAACAAATGAAATGTGTGCCTTCATTATATTTTATCAAATTACAAAAACTTTCTCTACCCCCTTCTACTTTTTTCTGGATGGTATCTAGCTCCATTCTGGTATGTGATGCCCACTTTCACAATCCAATCAGTTGTAGATGGATTATCATTAAATATTCTGTTTCAATAGTGAATATGTCAAGTTGAAAAGGCTAAAAAAAATGTGGTCGCGTTCTGTGGTTGCGGTTTTCCCGTGTAGTGTGTACATGCAAAAACTCACACACCCTGGACAATGCGTACTCAGCAACACTTGCTGTGAGGGAACACCGGGCAGCACATTTCCTGCCTCTGAAAACGTGCTTGGCTTTCCCACACAATATGCCACAGAGACATTTAAAATGTTCTACAAACTGAAAAACTACTGCAGTGGTGTTGACATGAGAGAATGTCCTTTTTTAGTAGTATGAACTACTGATTTGTTTGCAACTGATCAAACTGATCTGAACTAGAGGTACCTCACAAGAACACTTTTCAAGCAAAACATTATTTTACAAAAATAAGTTTGTTAGATTTGAATACATAAATTAACAGATACACTGTTTAAAATGAAGACAAACATGTATCTGGGCATTTTATGATTGTGAAAAGTTCAATTTTGATGTTGAAAGAAACTACACCTGGGGTCATACTGCTTGGACACCTTTGTGAACTTGAGAAGAACTGACTTTATACATCCACTTTATACATCTGAATTATTACCTAACCTTTTTCTATGTGAATATATTTTAAAATGTAATTTATTTCTGTATTTATTTCTGAATTTCAGCATCATTACTCCAAACTTCAGAGTCACATGATCCTTTATAAATCATTCTAATATGCTGATTTGATGTTCAAGAAACATTTCTGATTATTATCAACACTGAAAACAGTTTTGCTTCTTCATATTTGTGTGGAAACTGTGATACTTTTTTTTCAGGATTCTGTGATGAATAGAAAGTTCAAAACAACAGCATTTACTTTAAATAGAAATACTTTGTAACATTATAAAATGTCTTTTCTATCACTTTTGATCAATTTTATGTGGCCAAAGTGATTTCTGGTTATGTAGAAAATTTAAATTATGAAATAATTATGATATGGGGGCCAATAAGAATTATTACAAATGTGATTTTCATGAAATCTAATTTACATAAGAAGGGATTTCTCATTTACATACGGAATATAGTGTACAAAAAAATAATATTTCTTTAATATAGGCACTGGAACTCAAAATGTGGCATGCTGCAAACATGGTATGTGTGTTACAGGCCTCAGTCTATTTTTCCTTCACTGCTGCCTTTAATCTGTTGGATCTTTGGGTTTATTAAGGGCTTTTGGGATTCTGTGTGTTCTTAATGTGAGTCTCACACGCTTCAGTGCGTTTTCTTTAAGTTGTCTCCTGCTGTGTGAGAGGCGAGCTGCAGGCAGGCCTCATGTTGACTAGAGCTCCAGTATAGCTACTCATTCACTGACGGCCAGTCCCTGGATGCCTAGAGACACATGGATCACCTGTCGTCCACATGTCTGCCTGTCCAAACCCTGTCACTCTGACCTACGCTAATCCTGTAGAAAACTGCCACACACCACACACTCTCTCTACAGTGAGTGGCTCCAGATTAAACTGTGCTTAAGTCAAGACTTGACGCCACTGTCAACAACACAGGATGAATGCGCCAATGTCATATGTAAGGTTTAAGATCTAAATTTGCTGTCAGGGATACTGTGCTGCCTTTGATTAATTTACAATGAAACAGCAAAAAAGTTGAGTAATTAGTAGCAGAATAGGCTACACATGGAATAGAATGATTGTTTTGGCCAATATTCTGATTTTTAACCATTATATAAAACATATGTAGCACCTCTTCTGCTGCTACAAAGATATCAAAACTAAGGCACTGTTTCCACCTGGTATTAAGATGTGTTTTAGTCAATTGGATCACAAGTAGAAGAGAGAGACACATACCCATTTACACCTGGTGTCTCTTTTGTCCACTTTCAACCACGTCTGCCTGATTTGTTGTGTCCTGATACATGTATGGATTTTTTCAGATATTTAAATTTAACGGACGAAATGAGCTCATGAAATTTATATATGAACATGACCGGAGATGACAGAAAAACACACAGAGAATCCGCTGTCGTTTCTAGACACAAGACCATCCCGAATGCTGTGAGTGTGTGTTAGAAATCAGCAATGGTGAGAGAACATTGTGCTTGGTACATTTTTCCTCTTCAAACCAAATTTGGGTCTTCAGCCAACAAAGTTTAAATCCTGTCTGGCTAGCGCGCTTCCCATAATGTTTATGCATTAGGTCAGTAGGCAGAGAGCAGGCGGTCTTTTGTGGCTGTTTGAACACATTCGATCACACTGCGAAAGCAATCTGGATGAATGCATTTTCGACTACCTCAGGAAGTGGTTGAAAGTGGACAAGCTCAAAACACTTTAGATCCCGTTTACACCTGTATTTAGGGTCGTCCACTTGTGATACAATGGACAAAATCACATCTAAATACCAGGTGTAAACAGGGCCTAAAAGATCCTAAAAGAGCATCAAATAACACTGAAACAGCATATCACATTCAATGGTGTGTCAAATTAGCTCATCATTCTCCCATTTCCTGCTGCCAAACAGTTTAAGACCCTCAAACCTCAGTTTACTGTATTGACTAAAAAAAATTGTAATGTAGTTGCTTTCTCTCAATGAAGAGCCTACTCTCAACTCTCTATGATATTCTGGTCTCTAGCCCTTGTATTTGGTTAAAAATTGACCATAATTGATTGCATTAGCAAACAACACTACGCTACTAGCGTATCAACATAGGCGGCAGCAAACTAGTGTCAGGATTCTTTCAACCTTTAGCAAAACACTTTGAATCACATCATTTCAACGTGGAAAAATACACTGAGCCACATGATTTGATAAATCATCGAAGTCCATAATGCCAACTGTGTGGGAAGAGCTGCATTCCAAAGTTCGACACTTTAGGTTAAAAGTTTCAGAAGAAATCCTAACCCTAAAGAGCACTAGTAACTTGCATCACGCTGGGTTCAAACTACACAATATCAGCCCGATTTTGGCACTATCTGAGTTTTGTAGGGTGTTGTGGAGATCCGTAAATGACAATGGGCTTTGGGGTGCAAGAATTGATTGTTTTATCTCATGTCATAGTGGATGATAATTGACGCTGTGTCTATGACGTGTCACAGTGTCCCGTTTTTTTCCCAGTAAGTGCTGGAATTAGCATTAGGCTAGTACAACCATTGTTTGTTTACGCTCTTGTTTCCTGAAGTCAGTGGCTAGTTACACCTTCTCCATGACATCTTGCACATCATTAAAGTAGGCGATTGATGATTGGTCGGGAAGTAACGTGTAGTCTGACATGTTTCTTGTCCACAACACAACAAGAATCGCACAAATCGCACAAATCTGACACAGTGAATATCATAACAGTCAAAAAATATTGTGTAGTCTGAACCTGACATTACCTACAGTTTCAGAACCATACCAAATGAACCATTCATAACCACTGAGGAACCAAAGAGCCATTATCCTACCTGTCTGTGGTTGTATCCTTGCAGCAGAAGGAAATATGGGAAATCAAAGGGCAGGTGGATGGAGTACTGCGTGTTGTTGTCATCGCTGCTTTCCGTCTCCTCTTTCTCTGCGTTGAGGCGGTGAGCCTCTTTATCAGCTTCTGCCTCTGGATCCTCCTGCTGAGGTGCATTATGGGTCCCTTTTCCCATATTGGAGACATCCATGTCACTCAAGCTCCTCCAGATAGCCAGAGCATCCACCCCCTCATTTGTCCCATCAACGAACAGGGAGGTGACCCGCGAACGGGCATGCTGCAGCTTTCGGGCCTGGGCATTGAGGCCTAGGGGTATAAAATTTAAAAAAATATATGATTTGCACAGAAAAAAATGTTTACATTCTCACAGTGTCATGATGAAAATGTGATTGAGCACATTTGCTTAAGAGTATAATAGTACTGACTATGGCTTAGTCAGACTTCTTACTGCATGAGCAACAAATTTAAACTAGCATGAAGTTATAACTGCATAAAATGATGAGAGAAATACTACTAAATGCTTTGAGATGATGCTTGCATACATTCCTATAAATATAGGAACATTTCTTTCAGATGCTCAGCTATAAGATGACTCCATAGCTGGATAGGAGTGATGTAACATAAACAGCATTGAAGTACTGTGAAAGGTTCTCAGAGGTCAGGCTTTCACACCCATTGGCACTCTGGGCGTTATCAGCTGTGGAAATGGGCGGTCGCCTACATTGTTCTGCCAGAACACACAGCGACGGGGCTGAGCTTCCCCCGTCACCGATTCTCAAGAGAACCCAGTGGAATAGCACAGCCCAATGCCAAAAAACACCCTCAAGAGTGCAGGAAACACGCTCAGATAGAACAACAAGCGTCCATTTCGATGTTGGCGACTGGAGCGCGGTGGGAAAGCGCAGTGTGAGTGCTGATAGGACTATCCCAATAAAACATACTTCAGAGAGAGCAATTTCACTAAGCTTCTTGCCGACAAGCTTTTGTTGGGATAAGCTACGAGGTACCTCAGACTGTTAAAACATTCCTAAATTGTGTCAACTGGAACAAAGATCAAAGGTCAGCTAGTCAAAACATCTCTAAAGGCACATTCACACCAAGCATGATAACTATAATTATAACTATATTAGTGTTCACACCAATGCACAATTCCGTGTTGCTATTGAAGGTGTGGTGCAGTTATGTCGTCTTTGAAAACTAAAGCTCAAAGTGGCTCGGTTCACAGGAAATGGTGCTGAAATTGCTGCTCTAAATTGAGTCGCTTTAAAAATCATGATAAGATATTTCCCCCAAATCGTGCAGCCCTATTTATTGTCCCTGGTGTGAAGGTGCCTAACGGCCCCAATATACTTCGAGCGAAATCAAAGAACGAATTGATGTGACGTCATTTTGAACAAAATCGGACCAAAACAAACTTTGTTTGGAGTTCAAATCAGCTTCAAAAAAGATTGATACAGCTGATAAACACCTTTGTACTACCATTGGTTCATGGCGATTACATAATAAGTAGGTGTGGCTCTGAGGCTCCGCCTTCTTTCACGTGGAAATCTTTTCCGGTCTCCTGTTGAGTCAGTGGAGGTCAGACCTCCACGAGTGAAAACATGAACACAAGTATGAAGTTGTAATGAAATGAGACACTGACTCTGTTTTTTATGTTTAATCAGCAAAGCTGCTTGATTTTAAGCAATCTATTGAAGTGCTTTATAAATAAACATAACATGACTGTCCTAGAGTTCAGAATGCCAGAGCTCGTGCAAACAAACATATCCATGTTGCTTTGATCAGATGCTTTCTCAAATTTGTTGTGTTTATTTTGTTATTGAGAGAGAAAAGTGTGAAGCACATATTTACATATTCATCTAACCATTGCTCTCAGCAGAGTGGGTGATGTCAGATGTTAGCTAACAGTATATCGCTGGTCATGTATTTTGAACTTCGTTTTACCCCTAAGCAAAGAACGAAAAGAACTTTGCCATGAGTATACGGGGCCTTTAAACTTTTGAAGGTACCAATCACGCTCACTCAGTCAAACTGATATTGCCACAATACCTGCAGTGATGGTGTCTGTATCCTTGGCACTTTGCGCCTCCACGCTTGCTCTTTTCTGGATCTCGAAGCGCCTGAGGAATCCCTCCTTGGGTTTCCAGAGTGACTGCAACATGAGGGGCTTCTCATGGTCACCGACAACCCGAAAGCACTCAGTCTTCCATTCATGGTCCAACCCAGTTCGGCCAATCACATCGCAGAGCACATACGCACTGGAGTCTTCCTTTTCCAAGCAGTACCTGTGAGGCCAGAGAACAGCTCAGTTGAACTCACTATCTGGACTAACAATGAGTCATGGAACAATGGAAGCGACCACTGACTTGAGTTCGCAAGCATTTCTAGCCTTGGGTTTGAAGTAGTGATGCACCGAAATTTCGACAACCGGAAAATTCTTTTTCGGTTTCATCCAAAATAAGGTGGAAATCATTGACCAAAAGAGTAAGAACGATAACTTTAAAAGATACTGATATTAGCATCCGCACCAATGAACGATAATGTTCCTTTTTTTATATGCGCATGCCCTCTACCGCTTTAAATGCTCAAGGTCTTTAAAGTCTAAACAAAAGTAGCAATAGATCCTTTCTGAACAGGAACACGCTGAACAGCATAGAGTCTAATTAACCAAATACACAAATTTAATTACAGAAACGTTTTTTAAGCTAAATTAATTTAATTTCCGTTTCGGCGTTTTGGTAAAAAATTCATGGTACAGCTTTATTTTAAGGTGATGTAATTACACGTTACTGCATGTACTTACTATAGTAATAACAGTAAATTATGCATAATTACAAGTAACCAAACCCGAACACTAACCGTAATTTTATAGTAAGTACATGTAGTTAATTAATAGTACTCACTTATTTGAGTAAGTGCAATGTAACTATGTCACCTTAAAGGGATAGTTCACCCAAAAATGAAAATTTGATGTTTATCTGCTTACCCCCAGGGCATCCAAGATGTAGGTGACTTTGTTTCTTCAGTAGAACACAAATTATGATTTTTAACACCAGCCGTTGCCGTCTGTCAGTCGTATGCAATGGTAAAAAAATCTATGAGAGTAAAAAAAAACATGCACGGACAAATCCAAATTAAACCCTGCGGCTCGTGACGACACATTGATGTCCTAAGACACGAAACGATCAGTTTGTGCGAGAAACCGAACAGTATTTATATCATTTTTTACCTCTAAAACACCACTATGTTTCTCGCACAAACCGATCGTTTCGTGTCTTAGGACATCAATGTGTGGTCACGAGCTGCATGGTTTAATTTTGATTTGTCTGTGCATGTTTTTTTAACTCTTATAGATTGTGTTCCCATTGACATGCATTATACGGCTGACAGACCCCAACGGTTGGAGTTAAAAATCATCATTTGTGTTCTACTGATGAAACAAAGTCACCTACATCTTGGATGCCCTGGGGGTAAGCAGATAAACATCAAATTTTCATTTTTGGGTGAACTATCCCTTTAAAATAAAGTGTAACCAAATTCATTTAAGGGCATCATTATGTTAATGCATACACTCTTAATAATAAAGGTTCTTTATTGTTATTTATGGTTCCATGAAGAACCTTTTTACATCCATGGAACTCTTCCATTCCACAAAAGGTTCTTTAGATTATTAAAAATGGTCATTTTACTGAAAGATTATTTTGGGAACCAGAAATGGCCCTTCTCTGTGAAAATACTCTTTATTTTTAAGAGTGTAGTTGATGCGACCCTCACATCCAATCCATGCACACACCCTCATCTGACAAGGTCAGGAGCGCATCCCTCACCTCTCCAGAGCCTCTCTGACCAGCTCTTTGGCACTGGAGTGACTGGTGGCCAGAACGCTCTTATAGTTGGTCCCTTGACAAATGTCACTGCCAAATATCTTGAGGATCCCTGGGACAGTTCTCTGACTGGACAGCTCTGCAGGGTCGTCCGCTGCCTGCAGTTCTAGGGTTCTGGCTTCCTGACCCTGCCGACCGCTTCGCAGAACAGGACTTCGGTTAAACACCGTGGTCAGCCTGTTGTTGTGTCGCCGTATCTTGCTCTTGGCTGGCTGCCTGACTCCAGTGCTCTCCACAGACTGAGCCGTGCTGTCAGACGCGCTGGACCTACGACAGATATGGTTAAGATCATTTTAAAAGCCCGCCACATATGTGCACATCTGCACACAGTCTAATTCAGATGCAACAATGACATACTGAGTTTAATAGGTGGCAGATCATATACAAGCCCTTGCTGAGAAGACAGTTTCACTGCCTGAGGTAAATAACTGTGAATAAAGGTTTGACACTTTTCATACAAAGTCTAAAGTTAAGTTGCATATCAATTTAAAGGGTTAGTTCACCCAAAAATGAAATTTCTGTCAAAAAATAAAATAACAACTTTATTCAACAATTTCAAAACTCTGCTTCATGAAGCTTCGAAGCTTTACGAATTTTTTGTTTCGAATCAGTGGTTTGGTGCATGTATCAAACTGCCAAAGTCACGCCCCCCAGTGGTAAACCATTGAAAATGTTGAAATGTTTCAAAACACTTAAGAAGTCACAAAGCCTCGTTGACTGAAATCACGTGACTTTGGTTGTTTGATACATGCTCCGAAACATTGATTCGAAACAAAAGATTTGTAAAGCTTTGAAGCTTCATGAAGTGCTTTGAAATCATCCATCACTAGATATTGTTGAATAAAGTTGTTTTTTTTTTTGTTGGTTTTGCACAAAAAGTATTCTTGTTGCTTCATAACATTAAGGTTGAACCACTGCAGTCACGTGAACTGTTTTAAATTTGGGCATTGAAAAAAGAAATGATCTTGCTGGCAATGCAGACCTCACTGAGAAATCAGATTTTATCAAAAATATCTTAATTTGTGTTCTGAAGATCTTACGAAGTTCTTACAGGTGTGGAACAACATGAGGGCGAGGAATTAATGACTGAATTTTCATTTTTTGGGTGAACTAAATTTTTAAACTAGCATCTACTTTATCTCTAGGTTGTTGGTTATAATTTAACACGAATGACAGATGACTACAAGATTTTATCAATTCTAACACTTTTCAAAATTGGTAATAAATATGATTTCATTAAAGTATCTAAGAGAAGGATTTTCACTCATCTGCTAATTAATATATTTTAGAAAAAATATTTTAAAAAATGTAATGCTGACACCATTTGACTGGATTTTACTGTATTAACAAGTTTACATTTTATTAAAAATATACAATTAAGATAATAATAAGAATACATTTTAAATATGAATAAGTATTAAAATAGTAGGTAAGACAGTATAAGGTCTAATGTGTGAACAATCGTTAATGAATTAGTTAACATGAACTAACTATGAGCAATACATATTTACAACATCTATTAACCTTGACATTGATATGAAAATCCAGTTGTTCATTGTTTGTTCATGTTAGTTCACAATGCATTAATTGTTAAGAAATACAACTTTTTTTTAAAATAATTAATTAATAAATGTTGAAATTAGCATTGAGATTAGTAAATGCTGTATCAGTAGTTCTTGCTAACTAATTCATTAACTAATGTTAACAAATGAAATGTCTTACCAAATAATTTATTTATTATTAGCTACTTTAAGGCTTTTATATGAGATTCTCCTATGTAAATATTTTAATAGGCTATCACTATTACTGATAGTAAATAACTTATACCAAAAGATGGAGAGAGAGAGAGAGAGAGAGAGAGAGAGAGAGAGAGAGAGAGAGAAGTTATGTTCTAATCTCCTCATTCACACGGAAGATGCAGTTATGTTACTGTAGAAGGCAGCAAATTCAGTGCCAAGTCTCAAATGTAGGCTACAGTAATTTCTAGTTTTACACTAAACGTTTTTCAGGCCAAGGACCTGAGACATGCATTCTCTAAACACTATATGATTTATAGCTTAAATGAATTCTAACAAAATGTCTTTTTAGTGAAATGTTTGGACAAAAAGCGTTTTTACTATATTTAATAATAAATACATTTATTAATAATGATTCAATCCCCACAAATATTTTTGCAGTCACTTCTTTTTAGAGTCACTTCTTTAAAAGTAAATGAATGCAATCTATGCACAAGTGCAGATATTAATAACTCACTGTAGAGATCCGTTGCTGGCCTTTCTGCCCAGCATCGCCAGGCGTCTCTTGGGCGAGCGGATCAATAACCCAACGGGAAAGCCGAGCGCTTGTTTAGAGATGTGATTGCTTCTCTCCTCCGAGATCATTTTAACATGTGCAGAAATATCATGTATGTATTATTGCAAATGTCAAGACTGTTTTTAAAAACTATATCGCAGTCTGTCTGCTCCGCGTGCTGTCAAAATAACTCGCGTCAGTGCAACACATGTTGCGCGCACTGCTGGAATAACTTGTAACTTTAAGCGCTAAACATCATCACTCGTCCTGCCTCCTCATGCCAGTCCTTTGGTCGCTTTCATAAACATATTCCATTGCGAAGTTTAAGAAGGAAAAAAAACAATTATCCACTTCGGCATTAAATAAATGTTGATGAATTATCCAGACCGGTTTGAAGAAGTCCTCTTTAATTCGACATGTCCTTGAGAATAAAACTAATGATAATCCGTTACAATAAACGACAGCATTTCTGTCCGTCCTAATGCCCGTGTTGAGTGTCTGCTGTCCCGTGTGTGTGTTTGGGTCCCGTTTGAAAAGTTAAGCGCTACTATACTGACGTCACGGGGGCGTCTGAGAACTCTAACCGGAAGTCTAATCCTACTATGGTGAGGGTTTAGCTCATGAATATTTATTAGGTTATGTGAATGGAGTCTAGATAGATAGATAGATATTTTCATTTACTTGTCTTTCAGTAGTCTTAAAGGATTAGTTCACTTTCAAACAAAATGTTCCTGTAATTTACTCACCCCCATGTCATCCAAGATGTCCATGTCTTTCTTTCTTCAGTCAAAAAGAAATGGTTTTTGATGAAAACATTCCAGGATTTTTCTCCTTATAGTGGACTTCAATGGAGCCCAAACAGTTGAAGGTCAAAATTACAGTTTACAGCAATTCCAGATGAGAAATAAGGGTCTTATCTAGAGAAACCATCGCTCATTTTCTAAAATAAATAAATAAATAAAGTTTTAAGTTTTAACCATAAATTTTAACTCACTCTCTTCTCTATTTGAATTCCAGAAGTGTAGACACTGCTAAGTGTATTACTGCCCTCCTCAGGTCAAAGTTTGAACTAAACTGTCATATACAATATGCTAGTGCAAGTATAAAACAATTAGTTCAAACTTTAACCTGTGGAGGGCAGTAATACACTTAGCAGTGTCTACACTTCTGGAATTCAAATAGAGAAAAGAGCTAGTTCAAGATGAGCATTTATTGTTAAAACTTATAATTATAATTATTATTATTTTATTTTTTTTTCCTAAAATGACTGATGGTTTCTCTAGATAAGACCCTTATTCCTCATCTGGTATCGTTTAAAGCCCTTTGAAGCTGCACTGAAACTGTCATTTTGACCTTCAACCGTTTGGGCTCCATTGAAGTCCACTATATATAGGGAAAATCCTGGAATGTTTTCATCAAAAACCTTAATTTCTTTTCGACTTAAGGAAGAAAGACATGAACATCTTGGATGACTATGAACTAAATTATAAAGAAATTTTAATTTGAAAGTGAACTAATCCTTTCAACCATTTTAATCACAAATCACTTTTCAGGAAATTAGCAAGAACTGAACAAAATTGTAGATAAAGTAACATAGCATGAAAAAGCCTTCACCTTTGTTTTCTTTAAATGTTTAAGCCATGTGGGTAAACTTGCAGACAGATTTCTACAGGAAGTCAGTTTTGTTCCTCGTCTTCAAACAGTTCATGAGTAGTTGAAAAATGTCTCCCAGATAGAGTTTAATGTGAGACCAAGTATTGACTATAAGGTTCAAATCTGCTCTTGACCAAGGCCAAAACATGAGCCTGATGGACTTGTGCTCATCACTTCTTGGTTGTCTATGCCTTTTTCTTCACTGTAAAAAAATGACCGTGATTTTAACAGTAAAAGACTGTAAAAATGCTGCGGTGAAAAACTGTTGATTGGTTTACAGAAAGTTTCCGTACTATATGCGGTGAATAACTTTAATAGATCTAATGGTACATTTAATGTAATTTTACGGTAAAATACTGTTAAATTCACAGTTTTTGGAAGTGAAAAATAACAATTCATTGTAAAATTTACAGTGAAAAACCGTAAATTGACATTCCCACAATTCCCTGCGTGACACTTCACATTTGATATATTTTTGTTGAAATAACTGTTTCTTCTTAGTTTTTCTCATTTTTTTCCTAATCAGTTATGTTCATTAGGGTTTTATGTTACATCTAATGTTGTTAAATTAATGTTTATTGCATTTTTTAAATTTCATGCATGTTACCATGATGGTGTTTAGTGTGTGTGTGAATGACACTGTGTGCACCTTCTATATATTAGTGTTGTCCTTCTCAGCTTGTGGAAAATCTGCTTGTGATGAACTTTGATTCATCATGTGACTCTTATCACCACTGTGTTTGGTGACTGTCAGTGTATTATAAAGGTACAAAACAGATATTAGTACTTCATTAGGTTGGTAAATTAACATTATATCAATTAATGAAATACGTTATTTTACCGTAAATTTAACAGATTTAAAATGTAAAATTCACATGTAACTCTGTATGTTTACGGTTTGATGTCATTTTTACAGTATTGTTCTGGTAACCACAGCTGCCGGTATTTTTCCGTAGAAACAACTGGATATTTTTTACAGTGTTCCTTTTCTCTGTGGCACAGATTTATTGTATTTCTCAGCAGATTTTTGAAGACACCACAGAACTTGTGATTCATTGTGACTCATCGCTCCTCACACACAACTTCCTATATTCTCCCAAAAACTTCATTCTGTCTTTGATGTTTTTCTGAGAGTATATTTGCTTAAATTTCCTGACCAATAATTTGTAAGACAATTAAAAGCTTAGTGTTTAACCATTTTGGGCTTGGCCCATTTTTCTTTGCCCATAATATACAACACTGAATTCATATTAATGAGCACAAACTCCGCCACAGTAGAGACCTTATTTAGGGGCTTTTAAAATGGGGTCTGTGGGACCTCCAGGGGTGCACAAAAGAGTGATGGAGGTCTGTAGAAAAGTCTAGAGAAAAACTGTTAAAAAAAAAAAAAAAAAAAAAAAAAAATGCCATAAAACAGAGTGGAACTATTTTGTAGGCTCTTAAGCACTTAAATGATTGACATACTCAAATATCATTCATTTAAATATAAACAGATATGCTTTATGTTATTAGTAGCTTCACTGTATGTGAGTATGAAGGACAGGCGGAAGATCTGATGTGAGGTGTAAGGAAAAGGGAAGGGTGGGAGAGGATTTCCCTTGCCCGGGTGTGAAAGGACTCAACAACGTAAAATATGCAAAACATCTCTGCTTTCTCATATTCGCTCATTCTACAAGCATTTTTTTGCATTTAACTTCCACAAGCCCTGTTTTAATTTTACATAACAGATTTGAGGTGTCCTCCATCTAGTGGCAGTAGCTGTAACTCCCCTGAGACAGTTTGTTTCCTCCTCCAAGAGCTGTTTGAATCTCAGACAACCAATCAGTTCTCCACTGGACAGCATTCAAATATCCCTGGGAGTTCTTCTTAGTGGAGGTATTTTGTACACTCAATTTATTCATTTAGGGCTATTAACTCAATACCAAATGAAAGGAATTTATAAATTATGAGTAGAATTATTTGTATAAATCCCTTAAGTAACCACAAATGACTGTAACTGGTCCATCACTTAAGTAATGCATGACAAAGGTGTGCAACATCTAAATTTCTGATGCTTGTATAAGCGTTAAGATTGCACTTAATTTGTGTAATTAAATTATTATAAACGACACATACAGCTTATAGGTTGTTTTTAAACTATCCACAAAATGAGTTGTAATTTGCGCAAAATATCACACTTTTACAGCTTTGGCTGCGTGTACAAGTAAACTATATTGGGACACTTGACCATTACACCAACAGGGACTGTGTTGACTCACATTCTAAACATATGGGGTTTCCAGTTCATCTCAAATGTGTTGGATGGGGTTGAGGTCAGGGCTCTTTGCAGACCATTTAAAGTTCTTCCACAAAGTTCTCAACTCATCCAACCATGTCTTTATGGACCTTGTGGCACAGTCATACTGGAATAGAAAAGGGTTTTCCCCAAACGATTACCACAAAGTTGTAAGAATATCATTGACCAAAACGTCTTGGTATGCTGACCCAGGTGAAAAAAGCTACATTTCAATAATGTACTTAAGTACAAAATTAGTGCACAAAAATAGAGCACTTTAAGTACTAAAAATTCTTTAGTTCTTTTTTAAGATAATCTTAAGAACATCTAAGTGTGCTCAACTGTGCTATTTTGAGACACCATGAAATATGAACTAAAATGTGCTTTTAATATTACCATCTCTGTATTTAAAAAAAAATATATTTAGTTACCACTTGTAGTACACTACAGGTTCAAATGTACTTTTAGTAACTAAATATTTTTTAAATACAGAGATAATATATTAAAATCACATTTAAGTTCATATTGTATCAAAATAGCACAGTTGAGTACACTTAGATGTTCTTAAGATTATCTTAAAAAAGAACTAAAGAATTTTTAGCACATTATGTACAAAATTAGTGCACAAAAATAGAGCACTTTAAGTACATTATTGAAATGTACCTTTTTTTTTTCACCTGGCGAAGCATTAAGAGTTCCCTTCACTGGAAATAAGGGGCTTATAGCCCAACCCCTGAAAACAGCCTCATATCATGATCCCTTCACCACCAAAGTTTACATTTGGCACAATGCAGCCAGGCTGGTAACGTTCTGTTGCATCTGCCAAACCCAGACTCGCCAAACAGAGAAGCGCGATTCATCACTCCACAGAACATGTTTCCACTGCTTCAGAGTCCAGTGGCATGATGTGCTTTACACTCTTGACTTGAGTCACTCTATCCAATGCTTGGCATTGTACTTGGTAACGTGAGGCTTGCATGCAGCTGCTCGACATTAGAAACCCGTTCCATCAAGCTCACAGCACAATTTGTGTGCTGATGTTAATGCCAGTGGAAGTTTAGATCTCTAGCTATAGAGTGTTGGCAAAAATGCTTCCAAATCCCAATAATACCACTTACATTTGACTGTGGAATATCCAGCAGGGATGAAATTTCACAAACTGAATTATTGCAAAGTTGGCATCCTATCACAGTACCACACTTGAACTCACCAAGATCTTCAGAACGACACTTTTCACATTTGTAAATGAGGAATGCTTTATTTTACACCTGTGGCAATGCATCTGATTGAAACACCTAAATTCAATAATTAAGAAGAAAGTCACAATACTTCATATAGTGTATCTTGACTTATAGTCAGTTATCAGAAAAAGTACTTGTGTTCCATTAAAAAAAGCCACCCGGTAAAAAAAATAGCTGCCCCCTGCTCAGGGTATGTACTTGGATGTGTGAAATGCAGAAAAATTCCGAGTATGGGGCACCATATTTGGCTACACGTCACATTCACTTTCAAACACAAATGCAGTTTCTCTTCCTTTGCTATATGTGAATTTTGACAGTCACATGAACGGCCTATTTCACTCAACAATGGCCTGTTTCAATGTGATGAGTCGGCATGTGTGTATTTAAACTTCATCTTTGGTGATTTTGATCATTCCTCTTCAGGCGGCCATTGAGTAAAACGATTTGCCTGTCCAGGTAAGCCTGAATTCACATACATTGAGATTCATTCAGAGTACAGAAATACATGAAGAATGTCTCCACTGTTGATGTTCTATAGGTTTGTGCAGTATAAATGCAATTCTGGATTTACGACATCAGATACATGCTCCCATTTGGGAAAAAAAAAAAAAAATCCACATTTGTCCACATTTTTTTCTTCATTTTTATTCATGACAAATACAGGTTTTAAAACGGGAACAAAATGAAAACACTTCACTAAACTAAAATCGTATAAAGATTTGGGATTTAGCATACAGAGGGAAAATAAGAGATAAAGCAGTGTAGAGACCTTTAAGGCTTCCAGTCAAAATACTGAACTAAACCGATCTTCAATATTTCCAATGTGTAAAAGTGAGAGCGGACTGTACAGAGCAAACATGCCACAAAGTATTTTATTCATTCTGAATGCATACTAACAGAAATAATGGTGGACTTGCATGTGCATCTATGCCAGCGTATAGCAGTAAGACCAAAGAAAAACCAAACAAACATAATAAAAAGAACACGGAAGGTCCTGTGGAAACGCTGAAAAGGGGCTACAGAACCATTTTACATTTACATCTTTATCATATAGGCCACTACATCTGTGGTTCACCTTGTTTTAAAGCAGCAGAGCTGAGTTGTAGGATGGAGGTCTTCAGTTCTTCCTCTTGCAGCCGTTCAAACTCCCCCTGATGTACACAAATGGTCAGAAAGAGCTCGATTAGTGCGTGAAACCAAACACATTTCCAGCACAAAGTACATTTCACAAGTTCTGGAAATAAACAAAAAACTCCATTCTTTCATTAACAACTTTTTAAAAATGATCAAACCACTTTTTTAATTTTAAGATAAATGGTCTTTTGTCCAATCAAAATTTGATCACTTTTAGTAATATTCTCTTTATTTTACCCTCTTATCATTGGTTTAAATCTTCATATTTTCAATAGCAGCAGCAATAGTAACTGCTCAGCTGTAAGTAAAATGATTGAAGGTAAGCACACAAATAAAACCATGAAATATTGAAAGAATTGATATCCCCTCGTCTAAACGGCCAGACTTTGACATTAGGTGGCTGATCTTGCTCTGAAAGCATGCACTGCTATCTTAAGGACAACACAAGTAGGGAATTTAAACAAAACACGAGAGAGAAATAAAGTAAAAGTTTACTTCAAAAAAGACACACCTGCATTAAAACACAAGCTAATTCACACTAGGGCTGAGAGATATAGCCAATATTCCCAATAGATTCAGCGTTGGTAAAAAATTAATCACCATTGTGAAAAATCGCAACAATTTTAATGCTATATAAGGCCATTATTGAGAGCGTGCAGTCCATTCGAATACAAAAGGTTGGTCGGACACCCGAAGTACAGGCTTTAGAATGAGGTTTTCCCAATTTAAAAGCCAGTCACAAAATTGCACAAAGAATTGGTAAGTATAACTGATTCCCATAAATCGATTCAAAACTGTGATTTAACAAATGGGTAAATATTAACAAAGTCCTATTTTAAGGAAAGTTTGTTCACTCGGCGGCCATATTTTCAATGTCTCCAGGCAGCTATTTCGGCATCCAAGACTAAGTCTAATCTATTTGAATGTTGAGAATGGCTAGGCGAACTCAATTTAACACATTTCATATCAGCAACAAAATATGACTGTCCACTAAATTTTGTTTCTTATGCTCAAACAGCATTAAAAAAAACAACAACTTATTTTTCATGTTAGATGAGCCAATGCGCATGTGCAGTCCTAAGCGCAAGTCTCAGGTTTCTATGGGAACCAAAGCTTCTAACGGCAGCTGCAGTGATGCAATGACTATCAATCAACGATTTATCTTTTACTTAAAAGGCGGGATGTATCCCACCATATTGCACGTTGCGGTTTCTCCCATTCATAACTAAGAGGAGTGAACCGTTGTTCTATCTATAGCCTTTGATATTACCCATTTATTACCAACATTTCTGTGTATTGTTAAATCTATGAAAATTATAATTTTGTACTCATTCTTCTATTACAATTTCCATTATTCACGTATTTACATTTTTTAATCTTGTACTAATTTTGAACATTATGATGGTGGATTGGTTGAAATGATGGTTGCTCTACTACTAAAAAAAAAAAAAAAACGTTGCTGTTAAAGCCAACCTTTAAAGCATTTGAGAGTAAACAGAGTACTTTGAATAAAATGCAAAGATGTGCATAAACTGAAAATGAACATAAAAAAAAAAAAAAAAGAACTTGCACATGCTCAATTGAGGTGGATTTTTTTTTTAATGCGATAAGACAGACAAACTATGACGCAAACACATTTACAGAATAAATTCCTCAATGTGCAACAAAAAAAACTTGGACTTTGCCTCAACAGAGGATGTGATTGGACAACTAGTCTAAGCAGTGGACCAATCACATCACAGCATCTCAAATATTGGTTTGGTGGTTCTGAAATGCCTGAGCTAAAGTCTGTCATCAAAATTATTGGGTTTAATTTCCTTCCAGAAGCATCGAACATGATTGTGTTCCCAAACACCACCATCCAAACTCAAGAGAAAATTACAGCATTCATCTGTGCGCTTTGAGGCTCAAGTCATTTATTATGGAGGGAAAGAAGAGCCACAGTTTCTTGCATTTTTATGAAAGTGACGATTTGGTTCCTTCTACACATTGGAGTGTAAACACTGCTTTATTTGCAAATATTTTATGCGATATTCCAAGTTAAATTTGCAACTTTGAATGGAAACCAGCTAGCAAGTAAAATAGATATGTTTGTTTAGCTATATCGCCCAGCCCTAATTCAAACCTATTACTTCTTACTAAACAGGCAAAATGAAAATAAGCGACACAAACAAGGAGAAAGAACTGTTTTGAGCGTGATTTGGTTTGATAGGTTACTGTGGGATATCAATTGGGCTCATCAGTAAACCTGACACTTTACATCCACCCGTTTAGGTGTAGAGTAAGCCATTGGCACTTGAAACCAACAAAAAGCAAAACTGAGGACAATTAAAACTGGGAAAAAAGAGATAGGGTAAATAAACATCAAGCTCTGAGACACGTTCACAGGCAACAGCATTCAAATGGATGTGGGTAGTGAAAGGAGTACCTTGGGTGAGTACCTGCACAGATTGACAGTATCCTTGATTTCTAAATGGGCTTTTCATGGGGGTCGCTCACAACACCAACGCTGTGTGAGGTGTGGAAGTCAGCTGCAATAATTCATTAACCCTACACTTCCATCATCCCAAAGCTATCGGATCTCAACTTTAAGAACAGACGGTATTAAAAGTGAAACATATCCATGTAACTCCAACAAAAAAGAAAGAAAATGAATAAATATATCAGTATTCATTGCAGTTCAATGAACTTTCTGGACCTCTTATGAACACCTTATAGACATCAGATGGTAAAATGCTGTGTGTTTATGCATGTACTGTACATACATATGCGCACACAATCATTTTATATGTGCAATAGATGTGCAAACAAAGTTATCCACTAGTTTAATCTTACTGCGAGCATAGAGTAAACATGTTGAGGTAGTAAAGGCAGAGTTAGGAAAAAACTAAAAAAAGAAAAGGAAAAAAATAAACACGTAAATTTGGAAGAGAACTTGTCTAAAGAGACAGATGTATGACCGATACAAAACGAGGTACCTCCAAGCATGTTTTTCAGGGCTACACTGGCCTTTCCCTCTGGGTTTGTTTCTTTCTACTTTCTTCCGTTTCATCAGCCTAGTCCCCATCTTCAGTGCATACTTACGATGCACTATTAAAAAACAGGAAGAAAAATCACAGACAGAACTGAAAGAAAAAGGGGGGAAGGGGAGAGGGGGAGAGACCCGGGGCGGGGAGGACGGTGCACTTACCTGGGGCTGATCTGAGGTCCTATCAGATCAGTTTTAATTGGACTGTGTGTCACCTTCAGAATGTAGCTCTTGGGCGGTGCCGTTCACTTCCGCTTTGGGAGGCTCGGCCTCCATGGGCTCGGGCTTGGAGAGCTCATTTGACTTCTCAACAGAGCCCTTTCTGCTGCTCCTTTTCTCATCTGAGGAGTCCTTGTGCTCTGAGAGAGGAGGCATAACCACATTCAGTAAACGTACATGGCTCTCTGGGCAATATTCAAGACAAAAAGCTTTAGATTTCGAGAGTTTTAATGAATCGTTGCATCAGAAGTTTTGAAATGTTTCATTTGTCATCACTATTTTTGCCTGTATTAACCCTTACAATCATACTGGTGTGATCAATGAATCACGTGACATATCACAACTACTCAGTGTTTTCAAACATGTTTGGCCCAAATCGGAATGAACTGCAGCACTGATAGATTTTGATCAACGTGCACTTGACGCAGCCATGCACAGAAGACCAAAAGTCCAAGGTGAGGATTTGTTAATTTTTTTCCCTGTAAAGTTTTCCATTCCCTCATTTTAAGTAAATTATGTTCACGATAAAATGATTTGTTCCCTCCTTTTGATTTAACTGAAACAAGGGAACAAAATAGTTCAACGTGGCCACAATTTACCAAAACGAGGAAATTAGTAAGTCGAGGTCCTGATTTACTAAAATGAAAAAATGAATTCTTAATTCGTGGCCATGTATTTCTGTCCGCAAGACAGGGACATTTTAAACATCTCCTTTTATGGTCTGAAAAACAAAGAACATCAAAAGTAAATGACTTAATTTTCATTTTTGGGTGAACTAATCATTTAAGGGGGAAAAAAATCCTGAAGGTGGGACAAAAAAAAAAAAAAAAAAAAAAAGTGATACAAAAAAAAAAAAAAAGTGATACAAAAAAAAAAAAAATATCTAAAGGCCAACAAACACTCAATGCTCTGATCAAAAACTTTGCAATAAAAACAAAAAACACAGTCTTCTCTTCTGGAACTAATTTACATTAAATGCCAGACCTTTGTCCTTAGAGGATTTTTCCTTGTCTCTGTCTCCTCTGTCCTTTTCTCTGTCTCTGCTGCGGTGCCGGTGGCTCTTGCGTTCAGAGCTGCGGGACCTCCTCCTCTCCCTGCTCCGAGAGCGGCGCTTCCTGTCTGAGCGGTCCCGGCTGCGCCTCCTCTCTCGGTCACGACTCCTGTATCCATCAGCATAACTTTAATCAAGGACTGCCACAACAGGTGAACACTAGATATATTAAAGTACATTCAACCAGATTTGTTACGACGAAAATAATTTGTCAACTGCTAAGCTAAAATATTAAAGTTTATAAAAGATTAAAAAAAAAAAAAAAAAAACTGGAAAATTAGCAGTATTGCCTTGGAAAAAACATAAGATTAGTAAAAGTTACAAAAAATAAGTGTTGAAAAAAGTAAAAATGGCAAAAGCACAAAAAAAAAAAATAGTATAGTATAAGTATATATGAAAAAATCTAATTAAATATATTAATATTTACTAAAATACTATATAAATATTAAAACAGCATTCTTTACTTAAAGGGATAGTTCACCCAAAAATGAAAATTTGATATTTATCTGCTTACTCCCAGGGCATCCAAGATGTAGGTGACACTGTTTCTTCAGTGGAACACAAATGATGATTTTTAACACCAACCGTTGCCGTCTGTCAGCCGTATAATGCATGTGAAGTGATCACTTCCGTCATCAGACTTCACTAACCGGATGCGAAGGGCAGTTGGACATAGTGGTGTTTTAGAGGTTTTAAAAAAAATTATATAAATACTGTTCGGTTTCTCGCACAAATCAATCGTTTCGTCTGGTGTTAAAAATCATCATTTGTGTTCTACTGAAGAAACAAAGTCACCTACTTCTTGGATGCACTGTAGGAAAGCAGATAAACATCAAATTTTCATTTTTGGGTGAACTATCCCTTTAATAAATTAGCCATTTTAACAAACAAATCTATTTTGAACAGCTCAGCTGGTGTATATAGGAGCAGTGTGAAAGTTGAGCACCTGCTGCGCTTCCTGTCGCGTTCCTTACTCCTGGACCTCCTCCTGTCTCTTGAGCGGCTCCTGCGGCGGTCTGATGCACGGCTGGAGTGTCTACTGTTGGAGTGACTCCTCCTGCTGCGCCTGTCCCTTTCCCGTTCCCTGTCCCGATCCCTCTCCCGCTCACGTTCCCTCTCCTTCTCACGCTCTCTCTCCCTCTCCTTTTCTCGCTCTTTCTCCCTTTCCTCCTCCTCTTTGCGTTTTTTCTCACGTTCCTCCCTTTCACGTTCCCGGTCCTCCCTCTCCTTCTTCCCTCTGTCATCTTTCTCCGGGTCCTCTGAGCGCCGACGCAGCTTTTCCTGTGGGGTCAAACAGAAAACCATACTGTAAACATGGCCAATTTTTGATCACTCCATCCAAAAAATGCATTACGGCACTGTTGATTTTTTTCCCTGATGTTTTCTTCAAATTTTGTGTTTTATGACTTAAAAAAGGTACACTACGTAACTTTTTTCTACAAAATTATGTATAAATACATAATGAATCCTACCTCCGAAACATGTTTTTTGTCTTACCCAGATTCACTATGGTAAGCCTGTTACAATTTTAGACCTATCGGGATAGTTTTTGCAGGAAACATACTTCACTCACCTATGTCTCTTCATATCTGTTAATAGAGAAAAGTTGCTTCGGCTATTTTGACGTGTGTATGGTGTGGGAGCAGATTAGGTTAGTTGTCACAAGTGAGAAAGTTTGATATGGCTTCTGCTGGCAAATAGAGAACATCACAGAACTCGTAATAAAACAAGATATTTTATTGAACAGATATATGTATATGTAGCTCTCTAACAGTTCATGGTAAAGCAATATTTATCACAATTTATTATCACAATTATGTAAGCTCGCAAATGCGAGAATTTTTTTGAATTGTGAGAGAGTTACAATTACCTTTTTTACTTTTTATTCAGCGGCAGAACCTATGTGCCTATGCATAGAGGTGTATTGAGTCTAAGTTAAATAAGTGATATCTGGTTGCAAAAATAAAATTAATTTAAAAATACATAAATATGTGAAGGGTATACACAGTTATTTTAAACCAATTTATGCTTTAATAACATTGCTATTATCTAATTTTTACAATAATCTTACTGTCAAAAACACCTACATATATATATATTATATATAAAAAAAAGCATAATAGCAAATAATTTACAATTTTATTGAGCATGAAAAAATAAACATTAAAAATTGAAGCTCAAATCCAGAATTATCAGCCTGCACACTGGTGAAAAAAGTAGTTCTGTCATATGTTATTTATTTACTTTTCCTGCTGTTTTAGGTTTTTGCCATAGTATCGTTTAAGTATCGGTATCGTGATATTTAAGTTAGGTATTGTATCGAAGTCAAAATTTTGGTATCGTGACAACACTACTTAGCAGCAAGAAAAACAAAACTTTTGTGAATGGGTTATATACATAGCAAAAGAGCGTTCACTTTTTAATCACTGCAGCTGTCAATCACTTCAGTGCAATCTCACGAAGCTCTGCACTGTTGTGAAAACTGCACAATCAATCTCTTACTGGCCTTATATTGCATCAAAATTATTAGTTAGCAAGTTACTTAGGTAGCATCTTAATTAACAATTAACATTTGCTGCATACATCGGAGCAGTTAATAGCATTAGCTAACTGCTGCAAGTGGCAACACAAAACTAAACATCACCATTGACAACAATACTCTCACATGTCAAACCTCAGCATTCCAGAACATCACACTTTCTGTATGTAACGATAATTGTTTCTGGCCAGTGATAAACTCTTTGTTCTTGGCTAAAGAAAAACTGATGAACTTTTTTAAAAATTATTTTCAAGGACAACAATATTTTCCAGGACATTTTACATTTTCTCTAATGTTCCATGTGTTCTCCAGGACTGGAAAGTTTTCCAGGATGAGTGGGAACACTGACCACTGTATTTTATCTCAATTATCATATTTCCATAATTGTTGAAATCTAAAAATCACAACTGAAACTAAAATTTGATTAATCTCAAAGCCCTAACTGATATTTTTTGTTCAGCACTACATTGTGAAGTATAGGACTGGCCAAAATATCCATACCAGAGTCTAATTCACAAGTTTGACCATCAACTAACCTTCAGTTCCTCCACTGTGGATTTGATTTTAGCATATCCCATATGCTGCTTGCCCATTAGATGGTCGTCCACTCTGGACTGAGCGTCACCGACTATGAGGAAAGCGCCACACACTTCGCACACCTCCATCTGCTTCTCCTGAGCCGCAAAGCTCTCAATCGTCTGACAAAGAAAACATGCTTGAGTGAAAGCTCATGATATAAGTGTATGTTCTACAATTAAAACACAAAGAGAGAAAGCTCTAACTCACAGAAGGAGTGGAACTGAGCTGCTCCCGCTCTTCCTTCAGCTGCTCCACCAGCTTCATCATGCCCTGTGCCTCCTCAACACGGCCCTCTGAGCCCAACTCTTCAATCTGAACACACAAACACAGTTACGTCTCAGAGCCTCTTCAACACATCCATGTTCACTTCTTAATTTATCACTCTAGAGAACTAGTACCTGAACAACAAGCTCTTCAATCTTCTCTGTGAGGACCTGCGCTTTCTCCTCGTTCTTCCCAGACGGACCTGGTGCCTAGAAATCAGTTCAAACGGAGTTAGTTTAAGCAGTGTACAAACTAAGTAGTTTTCATTACAGTTCAGTATATGTATGTTTATGTGCATGTGTGTGCGTGCGTATATATATATATGGTCAAAGTTGACTGTTAAAATAAATCTGCATTGTTTATCTTTTTGATCTTTAATTCATAAAATTAGCAAAAATCTAACCTTTCATTGAAGGAAAGAATTGAAAGTGTAAAAAAAAAAAAAAACGCATTATGAAAAATGTTTTTCTCAAACACGTTGTACAATTATTAGCACCCTAGAATTTTTAATGAGTAAAATAATCTCAAGTATATTCCCATTCATATTTATATATACAGCTATGGAAAAAATTAAGAGACCACTCCAAGTTCAGAAATCAATGTTAAGTGGTCTCTTAATTTTTTCCATAGCTGTATATATTTTTTAGGACACCAGGGTGAAATTTCAGTCATTAATTACTCACCCTCATGTTGTTCTACACCCGTAAGAACTTCATTAATCTTTGGAACACAAATTAAGATATTTTCTTGAAATCCAAGAGGTTTTTTATCCTCCATTTAAAGAAACAAAATTGTCCAGAAAGGTACTAAAGACATGGTTAAAATAGTCCATGTGACTACAGTGGTTCAACCTTAATGTTATGAAGCGATGGGAATATTTTTTGTGCGCAAAACAACAAAAAAAAATAACGACTTTATACAACGCTTTTTTCTTTTCCATGCCAGTCTATTATGCAGTTTGTGCAGTGCTGCATTTCCATGTTTACGTCCGAACGCCAGCTCATTATTGGCTGGCTCCTGCGTCAGCATCACACGCATGCGTCATGCTGCTCATGTGAAGAGTTGTCAGCCAATACTGAGCCGCTGTTCGGACGCAGAACCTGGAAGCTGCAACGAAAATAGCGTAGCAGGGGAGAGACAAATTTGTTGAATAAAGTCGTTATTTTTGTTTCGTGCAAAAAAAAGTATTTTTGTCACTTCATAACATTAAGGTTGAACCACTGTAGTCACAAACTATTTTAATCATGTTCTTACTACTGTTGTGGACATTGAATGTACTAATTTTGTTACAATGGTGGATAAAAAAACCCTCAGATTTCCTCAAAATATCTTAATTTGTGTTCTGAAGATGAACGAAGGTCTTACAAGTGTGGAACGACATGAGGTTGAGTAATTAATGACAATTTTCATTTTTGGGTGAACTAACCCTTTAAGCGTATTTATGACTGGATTCTCTGATTGGGTACAGCTCTAAGGCTGTGTGTCCACCAAAGTGTTTTAGCCAGCTGAAAACACTAGGTGCTCTGCTTAAAACACCCATAGTGAGCGCTTCAGCTGCGCAGCGTTATTTTGTTTTCAGTTGAGAGGCTTTGTTGCTATGATACACTCTGATTGGACGACTGGCTAAAAAGTGACAGTGATGAGAGCAGCGTTTTACTCAAAATTGAACATTCTTCAACTCAAGGCGACCAGTCATATATGCCGAACTCTCAGTGCTTGAGCGTGAAAAAGACGCTCACCACCTCGTTACGTTCCTGCCGTTTAAAAAATGTGGTGTTCCCATTGAAAAAGTACGGTAACAGCTGGAAAAAACGCTTTGGTGGACAGACGGACTAATAAAGCACCAGGCTATAAATCAGTTCTAAAAAATGTACAAGACAAAACCTTAAAGACAGCGACTGCCATGAAAGGTCATACCCCAGAGTTCTGCTGGGCTTGTGACAGGGCGAGACGCGCGTGGCCCCTCCGAATCCTGCGCTCCACCTCGGCTAGGAGACTCTGCAGGTACCGCAGGAAGTCTCGCTCATACCCTTCCTTCATGAAGCGGGAGCTCTTCTCATACCTGAGACATCAATAGTCAGGCTTCAAACAACACTCTTTCCAAACAACACTGAAGACTGTACAAGGATCAAGAATGTGTCCAGATCACATACAATTTCATTTATTTATAACCATTAAATCTGGGGGTTCAATAAGACATTTTAAACCATTAAGAATTTTTGCTTTAAAACATTTTACATTTTTTTTAAGAACAATTCTCATACCAAAATGCAAAATATACATATTATATAAAATGCATCTAATACAGCTGCTGAATTTAATTAATGGTGACTTCGCAGCATTTTGAACTGTTTTAACGAGCACCACTATTGAAAATAATAGGAATTACAAAAAAATAAAAACGTAAAACATCTGTACAGGTTTTAGAGTAATGATTTTATTTTGCATTTTAGTGGTGAGGGTCATAAAATGGCTTTTTATTCTTTACAACTTTTTTTGGTGGTGAAAAGTAATCTGGACATGTGATTTTCATGGCATTCACACAGAGTATTAACTTACATTTTTCTCAAGTTTTCATCATGGATTTTTTCACAAGGACCTGGAATATAAAACGATTCATTACGATGTGGAAGGCAAGAATAAAACAAGATGAATGCATTTAAGAATCCGTCCTTACCCAAGTCTGACCGTGTGTTTGTGAACAGTTCAGCAGGGCAAAAGCCACACAGGTAATATTTGCAGACCTGCAGAAAAGAGAAAACCCTCACATTAAGCACTCATTGGTAATCCAAGGCCTCTTTTGTACATTTTTGTGGTTTGTCAAAAAAAAAAAAAATTACATTAACACCAAAATTAGGCCATGAGCTCTGCTGTAGGTGCTGAGACCACCAAACAAATCTCCAGTCACCCGTCTGTGGCCAACAGAGGGACTCTTTTAAATTAAGAGATCAAGAGATAATCACAACTAGATACAAGAACATTCACATGACAAACTGAACTGTTTCTCAGTTTAAGTGAACATAATTTTCACCAAAACACTGTTGCTACAGTAAAATTGTTTTAGTACGATATTAAACGGTGTGAGCGACAACACTTGTGAAAAAACTGCACTTAAATGTATCGAATGTGAACTTGCAGTGTACTTCAGATCTTAAGTAGAATTTAAAAAATAAATAAAAAAAAACTACGACTTGAAGATCAGGAAATCTTAATGAAATAAAGGCCATTTAAGTAACACTTCAGTACACTATTGAAAGTGTACTTTGAATAATGTGAAATTAAATTAAAAGTTTAAGTACATTTTAAATGATTCGGTTTAGAAAATATACATGTTTTAAAGTACACTTATTTTGATGTTTTGACTAACAAATACATTTGATGATTCTAAATGTAATGTTTTAATATTAAATTTAAAATATTTCAAATGTACTGATTGCCACATCGCTATGAGCATTTACAAATATATGTAAATTTACGACACATAAGTTCAACTGATTGCATTTAATATAAATTTAAACACATTTAAACTTAATTGCAAAAACATTCAAAGTAGTTTACATTTAGTTACTTTTAATTCGCACTTTTAAAGTATATTTGTTACTTAAGTGGTTTTAAAAGTGTGCTAAGGTGTATTTTTCAAAGGGTCTGTCATGAACATTATAATCCAGTTTTATATGATTTTACAGTAAGCAGCAAAAACTCTCCTACATATTATGCGAGTGGGGCAAGACTCGTCCATTAGATTGGTACATTAATATTAAATGTTAAAAACATCAACTAATAATTCCCTAAATAGTTAACAGCATTAACTTTAGCATGACTTTTTTCCTTGAGAAAAACAGAATCGATACAAATTCGGTTGAACCGAATCTCAAGCTTATGAATCGAAATCGAAACGAATCGTGAGATGTGTGTCAGTTACTAAGTCTTACTAGTAGTTAATAGCAAAAGTTTGACAGTTAACCGTCGTTTGCGCGTTAATAATAGTTATTTGCCTTCCGATAAACAGAAGTAGATGAAGGCGGGACGCAGTGCACGCGCATGTGTTCAACAATGAGGCACGAGCCTAGCGCGTGCTAACTGATCCAAACACCCAAGACAAACGGAGCATCGCTCAGATCAGTTCATATGTAAACAAACACATCTACACAAGTTCGTCAAGTCGTTTAGTGCCCTACAGAGTTCAGATATTTCACAACAATAAATGAACCGCGGCTGCTGATTCTCCGTCATCTCACTTACAGTCTCGTCATCCCAGCGAACATTACAGCGCTTCTCATCCGGAGCCAAGTTCCGGTCCCGACCCATTAACTCATCGAGTAACTGGGCTGCGGAAAGCATCGTGCCTCGCCTCTACTTCTGGTCCACTATAAGAGAGTCGTATTATTCATTTACAGAGTAACGAACACCGCGTCCCCTGCTCTCTGATCTGGACAACAAAATGGCAGATCTGAAGCACGCAGCGGATGTTACCCATAATCCAGCGCGAGGAACAGTCGTCGTTAGAGCGCCATCTTGCGTACGGGATGACGAGTCTTTTTCAAATGAATACAGGAGCAGAGCAAGACAAAGGGACACATACATTAAGAAATAATGTCCTGTCCAAAAAAACTAACGCACATTTCTATAGTGGATTTATTTTTTAATAGTCATAGTATTACAGTTCAAATGTTTGGGGTCAAGAAAAGTGTATTATTCAGAAGGTGCCTTTATAACCTTTATAAGTAATACAAAACGTTGGGTTAAATATGGACAAACCCAGCAGGTTGGGTTAAAGGGCACCTATTATGCCCTCTTTCACAAGATGTAATATAAGTCTCTGGTCCGGTCAAGTTTCAGCTTAAAATACCCCACAAATTTGCCCCTATTTGGGGGTGAGTAAAAACATGCCTTTTACTATATTAATATATTGCTGGCTAAAAAAATAAATCCAAAATTGGTTGAAAAAAATGGCTGGGTGAAAACAACCCAACCTCTGGGTTTGTCCATATTTAACCCAGCATATTTTAGAGTGACAAGAAATACATTAAATTGACCAAAAAGTTGGTCAAAAAATTGACAGAAAAAGACTTTTACAATGTTACAAATATATGAAGCAACATGACTGTTTAAAGAAATGTATCTTGATCATCAAATTCTCATATTAGATTGATTTCTGAAGGATCATGTGACACTGAAGACTGGAGTAATGATGCTGAAAATTCAGCTTTAATCACAGGAATAAATGACATTTTACTATATTAAAATAAAAAAACTGTTATTTTGATATTTCACAACATTGCTTGTAAAATATAATTTATTTTTACTTTAAAATCTTTTTTGTAAATGTATCTCGTATTCATGTGCTACACTTGCATTATATAAATATTAATACAAGTTCAACAGTTTCCATTCAATCTTTTTGGAAACTCGGCTGCTCATCTTCATCCCTCCCTACACAATCACCAGAGTAAAATATATTTACAAAAAAGAAACGAATCTGACAACATCCTGCTGATATTCTTGATGTGATCAACAAGATGATCTTCAAACCAACATCGAGAAACATTCAGACACACAAACACAACAGGAAACAGGAAGTGAAGTCGCTTCAGACAGTGAGTTCATACAATGATCACAGAAAACACATGAGAGAGAAGAAACAGTCAGTGTGTGTGTTGTTTAATGTGACACAGAGACACTGAAGAGTTTGTATTATAAAGTGTAAATCCAGCACAGAGGGGTTGATCAGTGAATGTGTGTGTGAATGTGTGTGTCAGTCAGTGTTGTTTAATGTGACACAGAGACACTGAAGAGTTATAAAGTGTAAATCCAGCACAGAGGGGTTGATCAGTGAATGTGTGTGTGAATGTGTGTAAGTGTGTGAGTGTGAGTGTGTGTGTGTCAGAGACGCTGTAGAAGGACAGAGTGCCGGCCGACACGTCCACAAACACTCCTGCTCTCTTACTGACTGGAGCAGAAGATATGACAGTTTCCTTATTATTGTGACGGACAGTGAATCCGTGATCAGAGCATTCAAGACTCCAGGACTTCTCATTCCATCCAAACAAACAGTCACCACTCACTCCTTTCCTCTGGATTCCTTTATAAGCCACTGATATTACAGTATAATCTCCACTCCATTCAGCCTCCCAGTAACAGCGTCCAGTCAGAGTCTCTCCACACAGAACCTGAGGATAATCAAATCTCTCTGGATGATCAGGATACGACTGATTCTGTCCCACATTCGTCACCTTCCTGTTCTCCTCAGACAGAACGAGTCGACGGTTCACTGTGTTTGGATCCAGTGTGAGATCACAGGCGTCTGAACACAACAACAACATTTACAACAACAACATTTACAACAAACACTCAAACTGTGAGAGTGACCACTTACATTTTTGTAATCCTGCTGTCATCCTGAACTCTCCTCCGTGATCCACACTAGAAAACACACACACACACACACACACACACACACACACACACACACACACACACACACACACACACACACACACACACACACACACAATATTATTATCATCATTATTGTGTTTTCTTCACTATTATTGTCTCTCATTTCTGAATCTCACATTATAATTTTTTAGGAGGATCAATAAAGATCATCACAGATTCTCATTGATTCAGTCTGTTTAACCCTTCAATCACCATAGCAACCATCCAGATTCCCCTAGCAACCGTACAGGAACATGAAAAGTCATAACTCAACACCAGATTATCATACTGATGTATTAAAATATCCATAGCAACGGTCTGTGACACCTAGCAACCGCCAGGAACACCTGGCAAACTACCTACCAATGGCCTAGCAGCCATCCAGAGCAACATAGCAACTGCCTAGCAACCACCCAATACACCCTAACAACTGCCTAGCAATACCATAGCAACCACTCAGAACATCCTAGCAACCACCTAGGAATGCCCTAGCAACATCCTAGCAACCACGCAGAACACCCTAGCAACTGCCTACCAAAGCCCTAGCAACCACCAATAACACCTTTGTAACCACATAGCAATGCCTTAGCAACCACACAGAATACCTTAGCAGTGACCTAGCAACTCCATAGCAACTACCCAGAACACCCTAGCAATACCATAGAAACCACTAAAATCACCCTGGCAACTGCCTAGTAACCACCCAGAATACCCCAGCAACTACCTAGCAGGCACTCACAACACCCTAGTAACCACCTAGCAACCACATAGAACACCCTAGCAACTGCCTAGCCACACCCTAGAAACCACTATAATCACCCTAGCAACTGCATAGCAACACTCTAGCAACCACCTAGTAATGCCTTAGCAACCACCCAGTACTCCCTAGCAACTGACAAGGAACTGCCTAACAACTACCCAGAATACCTTAGCAACCAAAAAATACATCTTAGAAACCACCTAGAACACCAGAATACCCTAGCAACCACCTAGCAAGCACTAAGAACACACAGTAACCGCCTAGTAACCACAAAGAACACCCTAACAACCGTGTAGTGGAATGAATAAGACATTTATCAGCCTCAGAATAACATTTGTGTAATCCTGATGAAATCATGAACTTTCCTTGATCCACACTAGAAAACAGATTTACATTTTTTTTTATTACTTTGTAACTTTATGTTTTTATAATTTATATTACAAAATATTTCCTTTATATTGTTGTTCAATCTTATGATTTTATTTCACATGGACAATAAGCCATTTCTCATAACAGATGCTTACAAAATACTGAATTTAGAAAAATTGCCCCATTCAAAAATGTACAAACCCTTGATTTCTTACTGTCATGACCTGAATGATCCACAACAGTTTTCATGTTTTGTGATAGTTTGTGAGTCCCTTGTTTGTCCTCAACAGTTAAACTGATTCAAACATTTCCAAGAATCAATGCATTAAGAGAAGGAGGTGTGAACTTTGAACAGGATGATGATGATGATGTGTACATTTTGATTAATATTTTGTTTAAAGATCTTTTTTTTTTCTCCATTTAGTACTGCCATTCAGAAGCGAATACTTCCATGTTTCCCAGAGGACATAATAATTAAAATTCACCAGCAATCTTAAAGGGATAGTTCACCCAAAAATGAAAATTATGTCATCATTTACTCTTACTGTTTTAAACCTGTATACATTTCTCTGTTCTGTTGAACACAAAGGAAGATATTTTGACAAATGTATTAAACTGAACAGTTCTGGGGCACTATTGACTTTCATAGTATTTTTTCCCTACTATGGAAGTCACTGGTGCTCCAAAGCAGCCTGGTTACAAACTTTTTTCAAAACATCTTCCCTTGTGTTCAGCAGAACAAAGACATTTATACAGGTTTGGAACAAATTGAGGGTGAGTAAATTAATTTTTCAATTTTCATTTTTGGGTGAACTATCCCTGTAATGCATTGTGTTGCATCAGTTGTTTTTTTTTAGGGTTGTCTGCATTTTTTCCTTCAAGAAATACTGTTGAAAATCATATAGTTATAGAATAATATGCAGAGGAAAACCAAGTCTTTTGGACCCTGTTGTATGTTACATAGTATTTTTAGTATTTCAAAGTATTATAAAGTATTTATTTAAGTTACAAAACTAGGGCAGTTTAACAAAATATGTTACAGATTACTTTTTAAAGCATGTATTTTGTAATCTAGTGAAACACATTTTAAAAGTAACCTTCCCAATCCTGCTTCTCTGTGTGGATGCTAGTGCTGGATTAACAATATTGATTTTTTTTTTTTTTTATCTATTCTGAAATTGATTCTCAAGATCGATATTTCAGTCTGTGCTGTTTTCTGTTGATGCGTGAAAAAAAGTCTCTAAACATTATTTAAGGTGTGTCTGCCATTCAATAATCACAATAAGCTTTGTGCTTTGTTAAATTTAATATGAAACATGTCTCAACTTTCAAATTCTGTCAATTTTATCATGAATTTCAAACAATAAATGTTGTTTTGGCACTCTTTAAAGGATTAGTCCACTTTCAAATAAAATTTTTCTGATAATTTACTCACCCCCATGTCATCCAAGATTTCCATGTCCTCCTTTCGTCAGTCGAAAAGAAATTAAAGACTTCAATGGCCTCCAAACGGTTGAAGGTCAAAATGACAGTTTCAGTGCAGCTTCAAAGGGCTTCAAATGATACCAGACGAGGAATAAGGGTCTTATCTAGAGAAATGATCGGTCATTTTTGAAAAAAAAAAAAAAATACAACACTGATACAATACAGCCTTCAATCGTTTGGAGGCCATTGAAGTCCACTATATGAAGAAAAATCCTGGAATGTTTTCATCAAAAACCTTAATTTCTTTTCAACTGAAGAAACAAAGACATGAACATCTTGGATGACATGGGGGTGAGTAAATTATCAGGAAAAGTTTATATGAAAGTGAACTAATCCTTTAATTTGGCCGCCTCAGTTCAAGTGGCAGCTCGGATCAAGCGCATGTTAATCGATCCTCTTTTCCTCTGACTACTAGCTATACTAGAAACAGTACAAATTACTAAAAAAGTAATACAGCAGAGCTTAGGGGCATATAATATAAGTGCTATAACCATGGCGATTTCAGTTATGACCAATTGGCTAATGTTTTGATGAACTTAAGACTCAAGTTAGATGAAGTTAGTGTACTGTACGCTTGGTGCGGCATCTCCGGGGCATCTCTAATATACTGCTAAATCTGGGGAACAAATTCCTAATTTGTGGCCACGATATAGCCTGTATAGAGCCAGGACTACATCAAGTGAAGTAAAATCAAATTTATTTGTATAAAGCTCAATACACATCGCTTCAAAGTAGCTTTACAAAAAGTCATATTGTCTGCAAGATTTAGCCTATAATATTGAGCAGTTTTAGGGCTGGGCGATAGAAATATGTTGCTGATAGAAATGATACACAGTTTGAGATTTAGCTTAGCTATATTGTTTTTATTATTTTACCCAGCAGAAAAGTCAGTGCCACTTTTAAGACTGCATGAAATTATGGCATTGCAAAGGAGAGATATTTTCTATTGGCCGACATATTTTCTATTTAGACTATTTTCTACATGTCATGCAGGGCTCTGTATTTTTACATCATCCATTTAGGCTTCTTCATATTTCTATTAGGATCGGTGGATGCACAAACTGGATTTTACACAAATGATGATAATTCACTGTATTTCAGTAAGACATTGGATAAACCCGAAAGTGCATTTGATTTTACATTTTAAAACAAAACCGTGGTGAAATAAGACAATAAAAGACTACCAATAGCCCACACGCCCTGACCATATTTTTTGTGCGTACAATAGAAACCTTACAATGCTGAAAAAAATACCACTTTATCTACCATATCTACCAAAATACCACTTAATACCACTTATTTATGCCTACTATAAGACAGGAACCTTTAAAAACTATAACATAGGCCTACAGAACCAATAGGCCAGCATATTTTATTAACAGGTGCAAGCATTGGACAACAAATCATCTTGTAAAAAAACACTAAAAAAACAAAACAAAACGGTGATTTAAAATGTAAAATCGGCCGTTTGCATTCGGGTTTGTCCGATGTCTTAGCACTATTTAAATAATACATATGGAAATATGAAGAAGTAAAATGAATGAAACATTAAATGTAAAACAGCTCCATTCAGCCTGAAGTACCCAGAGGTGCCGTCACCATGCGTTTGTTTGTAAACAATCTATTCTGTTTCTTATGTACAATAAAACATTACCCAATAGATCCTAACTAAAATACTAAACATAATAAGATAATAAGATACGGTTAGAGTTAGCACTTAATATTTCTGTTTACACAAAATCATTCATAAAGGAATGCACATGCTCAGGCTTGTTCGAAGTGTTTACCAATAAGATTGGCTGTATTACAAACCAAAGAAATTTGGGTGGGCGGGGTGACACGTGTCGTCCAGGCTGCACTCTGGGGTACTTGGATAATCAAGGAGTTTTGCATTAGTTCAAATCATAGGTTCAAATGCACATTAAGGTGATGTAAACAGTTTATTCATATACTAATGACATGTTGTGCCCATTTGTGCATGTAAAACATGCATTAAGCTCAACATAAGGTCTGACCAACAGCCCTTGATTTGTCTGAATTCAGAAGTTTAAACTCTGCTCATAGTCATTTTGCACGTAGGCGCTTGCAGGTATTTACGGGGGCTGCCAGTGTATGGTCCAACTAAACCAAACATAGACAAACAAAACTATTATTTTCAATAAAAGATTATTATCTAAACCTCTGTTCATTCTCAATGAGAAGTGTCGACATATGACACAAATAAAGTCAAACTGGTTCGTAATCCCTTAAGCAAAAAGAAAATATATTTCCTTATAAATTAATGATCAATATATGAAATTATTAAATAGTATATTTGAAAATATGCAGACTGATATATTGTGTTAATATATTACAATATATTGAATAATACATAAGGAATTGTTGCTTTCATATTGAAAAATATGTGACAATAGTTAATAATCTATCATAATGTATGCAATTTTATATTAAGTAACACACATAATTACATATAGATGTGGATGCCATATGGTACTGCATGTGTGTGTATAATAATATATATATATATATATATATATATATATATATATATATATATATACATACATTGCATATATATTTACTCATGCAGTATAAACACATATTTATTATTATTAAAGTAATATTCCAAAAGAATGCAACTTAAAACACTAACAGATCTCCTCCTGTTAGAAATATTATTATATTAATATATTATTATTAATATTATTATAATTTTGGTCAACTAATCCTCTTCTTGTTGACTAACATTTAGCCGATTATTAGGGAGCAGCCATAATTGTTAATGTTCAACATACTTGAGTTTGTCCAGATGTTTGAGTGATTCAGAGAGCAGCTTCTTTCCTGATTCTCCTGGATGATTGTAGCTCAGGTCCAGCTCTCTCAGGTGTGAAGGGTTTGAACTCAGAGCTGATGCCAGAGCAGCACAACCTTCCTCCGTCACCATACAGCCAGATAATCTGCAACAGTAAGTAAACATGTTAGTTTGCCCCATTTTTAAAGATGTACACTATAAATAGCCACAGGAAGGAGTGGCGTTAGGGGTGGGCAAATGGCGTATTTACAGCATTATAAATAAATGGCATTATAATCAAACAAATTAATTTTTCTCCCGTTACAACGCCTTTACTGTTACTGAAAAAAAAAAAGCCACGTTACTATAATTGAGCAGTGAAGAGGTTTTCATCTGAGTATGGCTCTCTTTCAGCCATAGGACCTGCAAAGTTTTTTTCTGTGTGTTGGAGTTAGTCATACACAAATATAATTTTAAACTGATAATAATGTATGATTCTTTGTGTGCGTGTGTGTTACGTACGCTGCGCTATGTAATTGTTTTTTTTCATGTCGCTGCATATATGTGCGTGTCTGTACTCCATTTCAGGTGTGACTTCTGATTGGACGATCCGTCTGTCAATCTGCTGGCGTAAGGGTCTGACGTCAGGGATCGCGCTACCAATCGTGGGTTACGGAGCGGCTTGTGAGCAGCTTAAAACTTCAATGGCGGCAGCTCGAAAACAGACTCTGGGTTGGGGAGATAGGACATTCTCTGTGAGGATGGTTTTCTCGTTCGAGAGACCAGTTTGAGAGACTGATCAGTGTTTGCGACTTTACTGCTGTTATTATCTTGCAGTTGGGTCAGTTTCTCTTGTGTTGGGAGTGCTTATGTTCGTTTGTGCTCGTGTGTTCGATACATGCTTTATCTAGGATGCCGATTGTTTATGACCGCTGTATTCGCGGAACCTTCATCTCATGTTCCGGTTCAAAGCTGACCCGTGAAACCTTCATCTCATATTCTGTTTTAAAGCTATGTAGCCTGGCTGGAGAGGTTGCGAGTCAGGTAAGCAGGTCGCGACCTACATTTACACACGCAGAAGAAATATGTATTAGACACACTAGCCTTAACGAGTGGTGCTATTTCTGTATGTTTTGTTTGGTTAGACAGCGTGGTTTAGTTATAGCGTTTTGAACGTTGAAGATGTTTCTTTCTGCATTTTCTTTTGTTAGTTAGTTTAGCCCTTTAACTTTAGTTAGTTTTGTTTTGTTATACTTAGTTCTTTGATTTAAGCTCCACTCTCTCACTCCTTCCTCTCCTCCAGATCTTTTGCTGTTTGTTTATTCTTGTTACGTTGTATATATTGTAAATATCTACTTTATTATTATTATTATTATTATTATATTACTTCACTTATATTTACTGAAATTAAACCTTAGCAACGAAATTGCTGGTTTGTCTGTCCCTTTTCTTTTTGCCATCCTGTTACTGCCATTATACACACATTGCCACTGTTTTGTTATGTCTGATAATATTCCTAGACAAACTACATCTAATTAACGAGGGACGTAACATATTTGGGGGCTCGTCCGGGATCCCTTTCTCTTTTGGGGAAGGGATCTCAAGTTTTTATATTGTTTTCAATATCTCGGAGGATAGTTGTATGTGTGTGTTTTTGTATGGTGCAGGAAATGGCAATGAAAAGGGCATTGTTTGGTGCATTGTGAAGTGGTATAGTGATAATTGGACACAATGAGTACTTTTGACTTGCAATCATTTGTTGCTAATCCAACTTTGCAAGTGTTTGAGCGATGTAGAAAAGATGAGTTGCTGCAGATAGCTGACCACTATCGCATTCCTGTGGTGAGGCAGTCTCTAAAGCGTATTATTAAGAATGAGATTTTGAAACGTTTGGTCGAATTAAAAGTGTTTCTATTTCCAGATGCGGAAAGTGAGCGAGCTGACACTTCGGCTGTGGAAAAGCGTACGCCTAGCGTGGGGAATTTGGAGGAGGCAACAGGTGAGAATGCTGAGGTGGAGGCGGAGGCCGAGCCCAAGGCTGTCTTACCGCCCTTCTACCCACTGTCTCCGTCTTCCGTAGAGTCTGGGGGTGACGCGCGACTTAAGGTTCGCATAGCCCGACTCCAGATGGAAGTGCAGGAGCGAGCTGAGACGCGCCAAGCTGAAATGAAGTTACGCTTAGAGATCCGTAAAATGGAAATTGAGGCAGAGACGCAGGTGAAATTGCGACAGCTCGAGTTAGAATCAGCGAAGGCTGTCTCTGACCGAACTGCGCGGCTTAATCCTGTTAGCCCTGTTGTTGCGTCAGTAAATTCGGCAAATTCTGTGAGTGATTCGACCACTACATTCGATATTAGTAAGCAAATCGCTTTGGTGCCTCACTTTAGAGAATCCGAAGTGGACACGTACTTTGCTGCTTTCGAGCGAGTAGCTGCTGCACTTCATTGGCCGAAAGAGGTTTGGTGTCTGTTACTACAGTGTCGACTCGTTGGAAAAGCACAGGAAGTTTGCTCTGCGCTATCTTTAGAGGAAAGCTTGCGATATGATGTCGTAAAAAAATGCTGTACTTCGTGCATATGAGTTGGTACCTGAAGCGTATCGGCAACGCTTTAGGAACCATAAGAAGGTAGCTCAGCAAACATTTGTGGAATTCGCCCGGGAGAAGGGAGTTCTTTTTGATAAATGGTTGTCTACTAACAATGTGCAAGATTTAAGTTCGTTGAGAGAACTAATGCTTTTAGAAGATTTTAAGAATTGTTTGTCGGAACGAGTAGTCACATACCTGAATGAACAAAAAGTTACGTCATTGTCACAAGCCGCGATTCTTGCGGATGAGTATGTGTTAACGCATAAGAGTGTGTTTGTTTCAGGTCGGCCAGAGAAAGCACTGAATTCGGCTTCAACTCAAAATTCGAATACCCGTAGTAAAAGTAGTTCCCCACAGAATAAAGAAACACGAGAATGTTTCTATTGTCACAAGGTAGGGCATGTTATTTCTGATTGCCTGATGCTTAAACGTAAAAACCAGCAAGGACAGGTAAAACCTGTTAATTTTGTGAAGGCTGGGTCTGAAACTGTTCTAGAGAAGGATGAAATTGATGCAGGGTTTAAGCCATTCTTGATGAAGGGGTTAATCTCCGTAAATGGTAAACCTGAGGAGCAGAAAGAGGTACAGATTTTGAGGGATACGGGAGCAATTCAATCATTTGTAATATCTGATGTACTTCCGTTGTCGGAACAGACATCTTGTGGGTCAAGTGTACTAGTGCAAGGGATTGAAATGGGCGTAATTAGGGTACCATTGCATCAGATACACTTACAGAGTGACTTGGTTTCAGGTTTCGTTAGGGTGGGTATACGTTCTTCCTTTCCTGTCAAAGGTGTGGCATTCATTCTTGGAAATGATTTGGCAGGAGGTAAAGTGTCACCTGTGCCAGAAGTTATTGATAAACCTGACTGTTTTATCCATGCGGATGACATCGCTGATCATTTTCCAGATGTATTTGCTGCTAGCGTGGTTACTCGTGCGCAAAAACGCAGAATTGGAGATGACATTGTTCTGTCTGACACTTTTATGTCACCGGTGTTCACTGAAGAAAGTTCAGGGTCAGATCAGAAGGGCGCGGATGATGTTCAGCATGATAAATATTCCGCTGAGTCTGAATTGTTAGTTGAACCGTTTTCTCATGAACGGATTAAGATCGCACAGCGAGAAGACGTGTCACTGACTAAATGTTTTGCTGCTGCTGAAAGTACAGACTCTGATAAAACCAGTTTTGTAAAATACGTGATTGAAAATGGGCTACTGTTAAGGAAATGGCGTCCTAATTCAGATGGGGAGAATGAGTGGGAGGTTGTGTGCCAGATCGTTTTGCCTACTGCCTACCGCAAACAAGTGTTGAGTTTGGCACATGATCACGAGTTAGCAGGTCATTTAGGCGTGACAAAAACCTATAACCGCATCCTCCAACATTTCTTTTGGCCTGGCTTGAAGAGAGATGTATCTCAGCATTGCCGTACTTGTCATGAATGTCAGGTGATGGGTAAGCCGAATCACAAGATACCACCAGCTCCGTTAGTTCCGATTCCTGTCATTTGCGGACCGTTCGAACACATAATTTTGGATTGTGTTGGTCCGTTGCCGAAATCCAAGGCAGGAAATCAATTTTTGTTAACCATTATGTGTTCTGCGACACGTTTTCCAGAAGCTGTTCCATTGAGAAAAATAACTGCACCTGTTGTTATTAAAGCTTTGCTTAAATTCTTCTCCACCTTTGGGTTGCCAAAAGTCGTGCAGACAGATCAGGGGACGAATTTCCTTTCTAATGTTTTTAGACAAGTGTTGAAAACCTTGGGCATCACGCACCGAATTTCGAGCGCCTACCATCCTGAAAGTCAGGGTGCGATCGAACGTTTCCATCAGACGTTAAAGTCGATGTTGAGAAAGTATTGTCTAAGCTCTGGGAAAGAATGGGATGAGGGAGTACCACTTGTACTATTTGCAGTTCGTGAGGCAACTCAAGAATCTCTGGGATTTAGTCCTGCAGACTTAGTTTTTGGTCACACAGTTCGAGGTCCGCTAAAAGTCGTGAAGGACAGGATGTTAAATGACAAAAAGCCAACCGAACAAAATGTGCTGGATTATGTCAGCCGATTTCGGGAACGATTGCATAATGCGTGTTCATTTGCACAAAAATCGTTGTCAATTGCTCAGGAGGGCATGAAGAAACGGTACGATAAGAAAGCTGTTGTGCGTGAGATTCAACCCGGTGACGAAGTTTTAGTACTGTTACCAGTACCTGGTTCAGTTTTGACCGCCCGTTTTTCTGGTCCGTACAGGGTATCTAAGAGATTGAGCGAGACTGATTTTGTGATACACACGCCTGATCGCAAACGAAAGTTTCGAACATGTCATATTAACATGTTGAAATCATATTGTTCTCGTAAGGTACCTGAGAAATTTTTGGAGGAACAAGAAAAGCCAGTCGCTGTTCCTACGGAGGTTTTAGCCGTTGCTGCTATTGCTGTGCCTGACTCCACTGCAGTGAATGATGAGGTTCTGCTGCCATCTCCTGGTGAGTGTTATACTGACGATGGTGTTACACTTCGTAATGATTTGTCAACGTGTGGTAGACTTTCAAATTCTGAAGTTTTAAAAAGCTTGCCAGAAAACCTTGATAATTTGCTTGGGTCACAGAAACAGGATATTATGAGACTAATTCGAGATTTTCCTATGCTGTTTGGTGATGTTCCGACTCGAACTAATGTGTTACAGCATGATATCCAAGTGACGTGCAGTTCTTCTATTAAACAACATGCTTATAGAGTGAACAATATCAAGCGTTCTGTGATGAAGTCTGAGGTGGATTACTTGTTAAAAAACAACTTGGCTGAACCTAGCTACAGTCCGTGGAGTTCACCTTGCCTTCTTGTACCGAAATCTGATGGCACATTTCGGTTTTGCACAGATTATCGAAAAGTAAATTCTGTGACTGTACCAGATAGCTATCCTCTTCCTAGGATGGAAGACTGTATAGATAACTTGGGTTCTGCTAAGTTCGTGACGAAATTAGATTTGCTGAAAGGGTATTGGCAAGTGCCATTGACCGCTCGAGCTGCGGAAATTTCAGCTTTCGTTACTCCGGATAACTTCCTACAGTACCGGGTTATGGCGTTCGGGCTGCGAAATGCTCCCGCCACATTTCAGCGCCTTGTAAACATTGTACTGTCAGGAATTCAGAACTGTAATGCATATTTAGATGATTTAGTTATCTATTCGTCTGATTGGTCTGCGCATTTGACTGTTCTTCGGACAGTTTTTAAAAGGTTAGCTGACGCTTCCTTGACAATTAACTTGGCCAAGTGTGAATTTGGTAAAGCAACGATTACTTACTTGGGCAAAGAAGTAGGTCAAGGTCAAGTCCGTCCTGTTAGTGCCAAAGTATCTGCTATTGCTGACTTTCCCGTTCCAACGACAAGACGAGAGTTACGTCGGTTTTTAGGAATGGCTGGTTACTACAGAAGTTTCTGCCGAAATTTCTCAACTGTAGTACATCCTTTGACCAGTTTGCTAAGCCCATCAAATGCTTTTATTTGGAGTGATGCGTGTCAGCATGCTTTTGACAGTGCAAAGTTGTTGCTGACTAGTGCACCTGTTCTCGCTGCCCCAGATTTTACACGTACTTTTAAATTGGAAGTGGATGCTAGTGCTGTAGGCATGGGGGCTGTTCTTCTCCAGGAAGATGACGTTGGTTTTGAGCATCAATTTGTTACTTCTCTCGAAAATTCAACCGACATCAGCGAAATTATTCTACCATTGAGAAGGAAGCTTTAGGTTTGATCCTGGCCTTACAGTTTTTTGAGGTTTACGTTGGTTCATCTGTTCTGCCTGTTATTGTGTACACGGATCACAATCCCTTGGTGTTTTTGTGTAGAATGTACAATCACAATCAACGTCTTATGCGTTGGTCGTTGATTGTGCAGAATTATAACTTGATCATAAAGCATAAAAAGGGTTCAGAAAATATCATTGCTGATACTTTATCTAGAGTATGAAGCTGCTTTATGTTAAGTTTTTAAGGGGAGAGTGTTACGTACGCTGCGCTATGTAATTGTTTTTTTTCATGTCGCTGCATATATGTGCGTGTCTGTAC
Organism: Chanodichthys erythropterus; assembly: GCF_024489055.1. Classification (NCBI taxonomy): domain Eukaryota; kingdom Metazoa; phylum Chordata; class Actinopteri; order Cypriniformes; family Xenocyprididae; genus Chanodichthys; species Chanodichthys erythropterus. The sequence goes on along the minus strand of NC_090223.1, from coordinate 52,683,903 downwards.
TCCATTTCAGGTGTGACTTCTGATTGGACGATCCGTCTGTCAATCTGCTGGCGTAAGGGTCTGACGTCAGGGATCGCGCTACCAATCGTGGGTTACGGAGCGGCTTGTGAGCAGCTTAAAACTTCAATGGCGGCAGCTCGAAAACAGACTCTGGGTTGGGGAGATAGGACATTCTCTGTGAGGATGGTTTTCTCGTTCGAGAGACCAGTTTGAGAGACTGATCAGTGTTTGCGACTTTACTGCTGTTATTATCTTGCAGTTGGGTCAGTTTCTCTTGTGTTGGGAGTGCTTATGTTCGTTTGTGCTCGTGTGTTCGATACATGCTTTATCTAGGATGCCGATTGTTTATGACCGCTGTATTCGCGGAACCTTCATCTCATGTTCCGGTTCAAAGCTGACCCGTGAAACCTTCATCTCATATTCTGTTTTAAAGCTATGTAGCCTGGCTGGAGAGGTTGCGAGTCAGGTAAGCAGGTCGCGACCTACATTTACACACGCAGAAGAAATATGTATTAGACACACTAGCCTTAACGAGTGGTGCTATTTCTGTATGTTTTGTTTGGTTAGACAGCGTGGTTTAGTTATAGCGTTTTGAACGTTGAAGATGTTTCTTTCTGCATTTTCTTTTGTTAGTTAGTTTAGCCCTTTAACTTTAGTTAGTTTTGTTTTGTTATACTTAGTTCTTTGATTTAAGCTCCACTCTCTCACTCCTTCCTCTCCTCCAGATCTTTTGCTGTTTGTTTATTCTTGTTACGTTGTATATATTGTAAATATCTACTTTATTATTATTATTATTATTATTATATTACTTCACTTATATTTACTGAAATTAAACCTTAGCAACGAAATTGCTGGTTTGTCTGTCCCTTTTCTTTTTGCCATCCTGTTACTGCCATTATACACACATTGCCACTGTTTTGTTATGTCTGATAATATTCCTAGACAAACTACATCTAATTAACGAGGGACGTAACAGTGTGTCAGACAGAGCATGCGAGCGAGTGCAAGCTCAAACCAGAATACCCTTTGTGACATGCTGGATCGAAAATATGTGAACCAAGTTTTTTTTTCCTAGTCGACTAGTAGTTGTTCATTTAAGCCATTAGTTGAATAATCACATTTATATTAATTTACTTAAATACTGGAGAGAATAAACCATAATAATGAGCGTTTACGTATATAGCACTCAAGCGCATGCTTAAGCTTGCCATAAAAAACCGGAATGTGACCAAAACAGCAAGGAGACATTTTAATTGTTTATTAATAAAGTAATGTTTTCTGAATCAGTGTCGGCTGCAAAGATGAAGTTCACATTGCTGACTCTCATCATCTGCTCATAGTGAACACGCCTAGAGAAAGAATTCATTCAGATTAGGCTACATAATCATAGTAGCTTATTTATTTTTATTTTTAATTATTTCTTTTTCATTAAAGTAGATATTTCAAGCTTTCTATAGATATTTTCTCAAGCAGTCTATATGCTGAGTTTAGTTTCATTTAGCCTGTAAGATGCGCTCCTGTTCACGCGCCAGGATGCCTTCATGATTATATTGTCTGCTATATTTGCTTCTTATTTATTAAATCCAGGCAATTGGTTGATGAAATATTGATTAAAATTAAGATACAATTTTTACAAAATGAAATTCACTTTAAAGAAAGGCTTTCTACGAAACAAAACTTAATGAAGTGATCAAAATCATGTCTGACCCACTCCGTGTCTCCCAATATATTCACTTTTCATAATCAAATAAATAAATTTAATACATAACATTGGACTATCTAAACATAAATATGAAACTATGTTTTATTTAATGGCTACCAACACATTTAGTACAGTACAGTCGTAAGCAACAGCAGATACGAGTCATGAGTCGGATCAGGAATAGTTTATTCGTAGACTTATATTTAATATTGGGGGCATTCAAGTTATTTGATTATTTTACTCTTTTTTTTTTAAGTAATGCGATAGTTACTTTCCCTGGTAATTAGTTACTTTTATAATTATGTAACTCAGTTACTAACTCCGTTACTATTTGTGAGAACTAACTATAGCTAATAACTTTTTTAAAGTAATGTGCCCAACACTGCTTAAGACCAGAATGTTTTAAGTAAAGTCCCGATTGTTTTGTTACCTTGTCTCATAGAACTAAACGATTAATCAGAAAAAAACACACCCTCTAATTCTGCATTGTTCATAATGTTCCAACTGGTAGCACTAATTACACCGCAGCAGAAGACAAGCTGTGTGCCTTTATTTATTAGATTGTTGACATCTGTATCAGTTTTTTTTTTTTTTTTCTCAGAGCAAATGATAAACATCATGTGGATTCATTTCATTTTAACAAATGACCCAGCAGCTGATTGTGATATTTATTTGGGTTTTGTGGTTTTATCTTTTATGTGTAGATCAGGGATGGGTAACTTAAAAAGTGACGAGGGACAACATTTTTTCTGCTTCATACCTAGGGGCCAGAGATTATTATTCCGGACTCGCACCTTTTACACAGTCTTACTCAATTTAGTTTTTATTAAAGGTGCCCTAGAATTTACAATTGTATTTACCTCGGCATAGTTATATAATTAGAGTTCTATACATGAAAATGACATACAGTGAGCCTAAAACACCATTGTTTCCTCCTTCATATGTAAATCTTGTGCGTGAAAAACACCACAGAAAAATCCCAACATAACACCGACTGTGACATAACAGTCGGGATCGTTAATATGAATACGCCAGCAAAATTTGCATATACCAGCCCATGTTCAAGGCAAGGCAGTATAGGCCCTTTTCTCAATTACGTCAGTTAACTTCCGCCTATCCGCAAAGCAGTGGATCCGTTATTCCATCTTACCTTTGCGCCGGTGACTTCTCAGGGAAAATGCTTTAATAACTTTAAATGCGAACCATGTCAAGAATTTACACAGTCGTGTTCTTTTGGTAACGTTATTTATTATTTCCTTTCTGTAAATGCCTTGGTTAGGGTTTCCACGAGCAGAAACTTTAGCAATGTTGTGTCCTTGAATTGCTGTCAGAGTTTTATCACAGTTATTGTGTGTCCACACAAATCTGTTAGCCTATTTGAATAACAAGAATATTGTCTTTAAAAACAAATCTTTATTTTTAAAAATTGGTTGGCCTAGGCCCTAGGCTATGATAACGGTATTGTTCTTGTGAGATTTATTTACTAGTAATGGACACCTGAGAGTAGCACATCCTCATATAATACTCCGAAGAATTAATAGTGTGAAGATCATTTAGATCTTTAGATCATTTAGATCATTTTACATCATACCAGTTCAAACTGAAATGGTGCAATATATTAAGATTGTATAATTTGTAAGAGGTGTATTGAAAATACAAAACGCAAGTATGTGTTCATTTAATGTTTAAATAAATAAATAATTTTATTTCATTAATGTAATGCCGCTATAACAATGAGTACTGTTATAAATCCTCTGTATATTTTTATATGCGACAGTCTTGTTCTGCAATAAAGAGATGAGTGATGATGATGTTTTTTTTACTATGGTAAAAATGCCATGTACAGGAGTCAGTTTTTACAGCATTAACAGTCTTCATGTAGAAATAGTATTATATTAAACACAATTTTTATTATTATGTATGTCATATTTATCGAAACAAAACTGAAAAAAAAAAATAGACTGATATTTATAAAGAATAAGCTTATGTTGATCTTCATGTACATACAGGCACTGAAATAAAGTAGTACATAAGCATTGAATTAAAAGGTTTTTTTTTTTTACTGCACGTAAATGTCGGAAACGTGTTTGTTTCACAAATACTGACAAATACGTATAAACAGCTTCATCTGCAATAAAGACAGCAAGTTTGCAAGGTACTACGGGCAACAGAAGCGTATGGCTTCAGTACGTATTGAACTCTTCCGACTTCAAGCAGCAAATCTCGCAGATCGGTAAGTTCGTTGAGATCTGCCAAACACCTTGCCCTGAATTTACATGAAAGTAGGCGACTACAGTCATGTTCTAACCACATTTGTGGCATTTGTATAGCTGGGTGCACTTCATTAGAGTATTCCACTATATACTTATTCCAAATAGAAGCTGTGTGACGTCATGTGAAAAGGGTCTATTTAAAGGAGTACACACCCCAAATTTGCACATTTTTCCTCCCACCCCAAAATAGGCAGTTAAAACATGGTATAATAAAAAATCTATGGGTTATTTTGAGCTGAAACTTCACAGACACATTCTGGGGACACCTTAGACTTATATTACATCTTGCGAAATGGACGTTCTATGGCACCTTTAAGGGAAATCAATGTTTAATTAATGCAATTTGTTTTTAAAGATTTTATTAACTATACAACTTGCACAATTATGCTAATACAAATGGGAAACTTTGTTCAGTTGACAAGCAATATTACTCCAACAAGCAGATGTAAACATCTCAATTGCATTGTCTGTAAATCTGCAACAAACAAATGTACAGATGTCCTATTTTTGATTACAAGCCAAGAGAACATTTTCAACTCAAAAGCAGTTAAAAAGTGCTTATTCAAGAAAATAGTTGTTCCATATTGTACCATAATCCACATTCACAAATAAAAATGCCATGAATGTCATGAATAAAAATACCATTTTAAAAAAGGTATAAGAACATTAAGTGCATAAATTCTGTCATTCATTTGGCAAAAAGGTTTTGTTGACTATATTAAAATCTGTTCAACTCTGGCGTCACAGGTGTGTGTGTATCTTTCATATTTCTCGTTAGCTGCTTTTCCACCATCACGCCAACCCGTTCTCTTTGCTTTACTTTTCTGGGCTGGGAGGTACTGATATTTTGTTTTCCACTGTAGGCTGATTACAGAGCTTATATGCGATGTAATGACAGCATTATGCAGGATGATCAGTTATTTCTTTTAATTGTATGATTAATTTGTGTTCATGTTGCTCAAATAGCATGTTTAGTAAGCTATGGAGAAACTGGCAGCCAGGCAACAGACAAGTGTTCGATCCTGAGTGACGATGTCACTATTCGCATTCCAGCAGAATGATTCAGCACGATTGGCTAATTTCGCGCAGAGAATGGTTTGTAATCGTGCTATGAAGTACCAGGCTCAAGTGGAAATACAACTTGAAACGTGCCAATACTTAGAACCATTAAACCCAACCGTGTAAAAGCGGATTTTGTGAGCAGTGCAGTGGTGTAATAGCAATTTACATTAAAATCTTTAATTACAGATTTAGTTTCCAAACAAACCAAACATATGTTTAACTCCTTGAGCTTCGTAAAAAAAAAAAAAAAAAAACAAACAAAAAAAAACATCCTGACTGACAATTTTTTGTTTATTTTTGCTAATTTTAGTAAACTTTCACATCAGCGTGCACATCCTACGCCTTAATTAATACGGGTTTGATTTAGTAATCATATAATCAATGCAATCTTTTCATTATTTGTATCAGTGTAATGAGAACTTTTACAAAATTATCTATCTACACACACACAAAGCTGGACTTGATTTGGTTATTCTGAAGGTGTGTAAAAAAAAAAAAAAAAAAAAAAAAAAGGTTTAAATTAAGGGTATTTCTTAACTTTTCACTCCTGGTCATATCTGCTTATTGCTGTTGTTGTTTTTTGATGTTGGTTTTATTTATTAATCTCAATCAAACTGATTAGCAATAAGTGAATCTTTGGTGCTGTTTGTGGAGTTGTTTAATCAACCTCTGCTGACATCTTGAGTGATTAAGGGTTATAATGTTTACACGATAACAATGTACTAAAAATATAACTGTTTTTCCTTTGTATTTTCTGTGTACAGACAACGTTGTCAAAATGATCCACTTTCACATGGATCTGTGAAAACAACTAAAAATGCTGTATTATTCATGCCAGGCCAGTAGGTGTCGATGTCACTTTGTAAATGTACACTACGCACCTATAGATTGCACACGTAATACACATTCATGTCATCACCGTTTTCACAAATTCACGTTTTGTGGTTTAAACCGGGGATGATAATGGTATTGTTTATAAAAACTTGCTCTTTGAAACCCGTTTTCAAAAGTTTACATTTTCAGGCCCCCAAAACACTGTTGTTGTGTAATTAATGGTCAAAATGCATTTTCCTTTTTTTAGTTGAAAATGGTGTGTAAACAGCCCCTTAATGTCTTATTTCATCAGTTGATGTCAAGGCTGTGTTATATGATTTCACAGAAAATACATTACAATCACAGTAACACAAATCCTTTAACACAATATCACAACAAAATATGTATTGTGAAAAACACTATACAAATAAATGTGAATTTAATTGAATCAATAGATCACACAAAAGGATTGACTGCCAGGATCTTTGCTAATATCTTATAATCATTAACCAACTTGTGAGGCGGTGTGAGCATTTTAGGTGATCTTTACTTTATGTATAACTGTGATAACAGCCTGCAACATTGTTGGTGGTAATAGATTCTGCCCAGTTATTTATGTGAAAATGTCTTCAAAAATTAGGGACAGTTAATGTAAAAAATTATTAAGTAGAATTTAATTACAGATCCATCAGGGCCAAAAAAAAGCATGCTATGTTCATACTGTCACATGGCTCTGATGTGTATAGCCCTTCATAAAAAAAATAAAGTGTTTGTTAATCTGTGATTGTTTCATGTGTTATCTGAATTTCTGCTAGCTTCAGTTGTTCACTTGCTAGCCTTTTCTCCATACTCAGTATTTTGCTGTCAAGATCTCAAATACAATACCTCCTCTGCCTCCAGGGTCAAGGTATCTAATTCTGACTGTAATACTCCTCTTACCTTAGCAGTGGGGGACACAGAATGCTCTTAACCTATGTTGTTTATCATTGAGATAATCTGATTGATCCGCTCTATTATTTTTTTCCCTTTTGCCCACACTATATGAAATTATCTGGCCTCTTAAAAAGGACTCTACAAACGCTGCTGTGCATTGATCATTGAAGCCAATCACAGACATATCCGATGAGCGAATCAACACAAGGGCCAATCAGAGGTGTTTACGAATCTGCTCAAAAGTGCTCAAAGCATCACATTTTTAAAGTGTATAGTTTATAGGAGACGTATACTAACCTTGGTCTTTAATTAACATTAACATTAATTTGTGTGCAGCCTACATTACAATAACTGTCCTGGTTAAAGTGTAGTCAAATCGGTGTTGTTTTGAGCAAATGAACTGCATTCCTGCTGAAAAACAGGTGTTCTAGAGTGAAAATGTTGCCTATAAATAGTGTTGCACTACTTATCAAATTCACATCATTATGGATTATCAAGTTGTAGCTTTTGGTGTGGCATTGCTTTACCTGTGAATAAGACATTGGAGATTTGTGTGTGTGCATGAGAGTCTAATGGGAACCAAAGTTTACACGACTGCGTTCTCTGGAATCCTCTAAAGCGGAGGACTTAAACATTCCGATTTTTTGCCCCCGAACTGTGTCATAGCTCATTACCATAAAGCTGACCTCAACTTTCCTATGCCCACACCGTCCAAGACACACCACACCACACCGCTGCTCATCGGAGCTTGCCGCCAGCTCACATTGAAAATGAATTATTTCCGGCTGCTTTGGCGTTCTCACCACGGGTGTGAATAATGCATAGTTAGCATGTGGTGTGATGCGTGCATGTGTAAATGTGTGTGCATATGAAAAAAAGGCTCCCGAGTAAAACTGTGCACCTCATTGTCACAAAAAAGATCGATACATATATGTTATAATCTTTCATTCCTTGATTTTTCAGTTTTTTTTTCTAAAAAAAAAAAAAAGCAGTAAATTTATTCCTGTTTATTTTTTGTCTATTTACAAACTCACCACACATAATGATAACTGTAATTTATTGAAAACCATTTGTTTTCTGAAAAAAAAAAGACACCTTGCATTTGAAGATAGCACAGTGTTAGAATTTTACAGTTCAAAAAATGTAAAAGTATTAGCATTCACATTAATTTTTAACACCCCCTTTTAACACCTGAAACTGTCTACTCTGCAAAATTAATCTCTTATATCATATCTTCATTTGATGTTTATGATGAAATAATTTGTGAGAATGTAGAATTCAATCAGTGAGCATGTGCACTGAAAAAAAACTCAAGCATATTCAGCAGTGATTAATTTAAATGTCTCTGATTGGCCATTGCATTCATTAGCTCAGCAGAAACGTGTGTGATTGGTTATACTGCTCAAAGCTGCAATACTGTTATACTGCATTTTTGTTAATTTTGGTTCCCTCAAGCACCCACTAATTTCTGACCCTGTACAAAAATTAGACACATGGATGGTGCATGTATGCGCTGAATACATCTTTCCGCGCCCTTGCCCCCCTAATGTCGCCAATGTATTTTATATATATATATATATATATATATAAATATATATATATATATATATATATATATATAATGTGTAAGCATGGGCGACATTTGACTCTCGAGTTGGGGGGGGCAAGATTTTTTTTTTTTTGCTGGTAAACGTCTTTTTTTTTGTACCTGCATCAGCAAATTATTAGCAGAAGTTTAAGTAACTTGTTCTTTTATTTAATAATACTACTCATTTATTATATCTGAATCAGTGTCCGTCATTTTGCAACCAACTAGTAATAAAGAAAAATGTTACGTCGCAATTTAAAAAATATTACCATTTTAAACCATGAAGGCTAGCCCAGTTGATATCACACATACAATGTGCAAAACTTTGCGTGAGAGTTACGCAGCTGAAGTCTCACTAGAGGACAGGAGCGGGTCCTTGCCATAAATATATGTAGGGCAGATTCTGGGTCTTAGCGCTAGTTTATGATAACCATTTTGAAAGCTTTATATTCTAATCGCTGAACACATCAGACACACAGAATTCGAATGTCTTTGCGTTATTCAGCCTGAGGGTGGCGCTCTAATGATGATTGACAGACTCTAGTACACACAACACACAGAATCTTAGAATTTTAATATTTCTGCTTCCGAATTTTGTTTTAGAATAGTTATGTAGGAATTCATGTGAGGAAAAAAGTCATGTCTATTTTCAGAACAAACATAAACAACAGAACTACAACTATAAAAGCTATTAACATGAGCATGTTTAAATTAAAGATACGCTACTCCACATAGGAAGAACAGACATGCCAAACAGTTACTGACCTGATGCAGACACATATCTGAAGCGTGACTTATATCGTCTTGGTCTGGAGGTGTACGTGAGGTGTGTTTAACGTGGAAATAAGCGGGGCAGGCAGAAATCTGCCACAATGGCTCTCTATGAGAGGGTGCTGCAGTTCCATTTTACACCACAGATTTTCATAGGAAAGTTGTGGTGGCGCTGTAGAGCTGGGACGGGCTCTGAGAGCGGCTGCCCGCTTAGTATTATGAATACATGCCTGTCGAATCCATGCACTACATTAATATATCCTTCTCACTTTACGACTCAAATCTGAAAAATATTTGTTGCAAAATGCTGAACACATTTATAATTTATTATTAATTCAGTGTACATAGAGGTAGGCCTATATTTTAGGATGAATATTTTGGTGAGGCTCTGCCACACCCAGACGAGCCGCGGCTGCTACAGAAACTGAAAGTAAAAACTGACTGAGCTTTTGCCATCTGTCGCTGCGTTAATACCGCATATCCTCTTACTGTGTGTTCACACCGCCGGTGGCGAGAGCGTCAAAGTGACTCTAGTCGTTCATTTTCAATGAAAGCCCGGTAACGAGCTCCTGCGAGAGCGGCACGTCTTGGACGGTGAGAGCGGCGAGGAGAATTGAAATCAGGTTAACTTTATGGTAATGAGCTATGACGCGGTTCGGCGCCAACCATTTGGAATGTAGAGGTCCTCGCTTGAGAGGCTTCCGATTGGTTGATGCGGCTTGTCATTTACTTTGACCCTCCCGTCGGCGGCGGTTTGAACGAACAGTAAAGCGTTGTTGGCAGGGCGGCCAAGGCGATTGTTGACGCTCTCGCCGGCGGCGGTGTGAACGCACGGTTAGAGACTGTTAATTTATTTTCTTGATATTTCTCTTGTGGTTCATAGTGAGGAAAAAAAATAAATAAATAAAATTATACGAAAATATTTATTGTTATACAAGTTGTTTTTTAAACGAGGAGTATCCAACTAATCTTTTATTATCCTCACTCACAGTCAGCGCATCGGTTGCAGTGATATGCGCTATGATATTGCGGAGCAAATGAATTATCAATATTATTTTAATAATAAAAGTAGCATAATAATAAGAAGCATTTAATAGCTCTGCGTGCCCCGTCCGATATAGGCTACGCCACTGTGAAGGGATAAACGGTGTTCAGGCATGGCATCAAAGCGTTATGCTGTGTTCACACCAAACGCGAATGATTTCAATGTTAAGTCAATGTACAGACGCGTTTACGCGCGTCTGGAGGTCTCGCGGCGCGAATGAGGCGTTTAGCGCGGCGCGGAAGACGCGAATTCGCCTCATTCGCGCGTCTAGTCCTAGTAGATATGTCTAGTAGATATGCGCGAATGGTGCTTTTTGTGCATTTACGAGTTTGACGCGAATTCGCGTCTGACGCCAGAGTTGAACAATTTGAACTTTGGCGTAAATTCGCGCCACGTTAAACAATCAGGAGCCTGCTTGCTGCTGTGGCGGCAGGCCCGCCCGGAGTCACTCATTCAAAATGGAGGAATGACTGATATTATCAGTGAGCAGTCACCCAGAGATTTATGACACAAGTTCATACTTCAGACAGGAATAAAAAGGAGCTCGCTTGGAAGAGTGTCGGTGAGGAGATTGGGCTACCTGGTAAGTTGTAAATACACATTTCACTTTTGAGTCACGTACACGTTTATCGACCCGCGGCCTTCCCGTGACGCTGACCCCTACGCCGCTGTTCTGCTCTCCAGAGTAAATACAAAGCAGTGGCTCTCTCGATGAACGCACGATCAACATCAGCCATTTTGCAAACAGACAACCGCCTAGCACTTGCCCTTCCCACAAGAAGCGGATTTCGCCTCGGACGCTTGTTTTTTACGCGTCTATTTCGCTCTAGACGCGCGAATGCATTCAAAATGTTCAAGCGGCAAACTAGACGCGGTAGACGCGAATTTGACGCTCTATTCGCGTTTGGTGTGAACGCAGCATTAAACTGTTTTATCCAAATCCACACTCACTGAATAGTGGCCGCATTTTTTGAGACGGTCTTTCCGCACTCACGGGCAATAAGGCTCGCGCTCAACTGTGAGCGGTACCCGGGAAATGAAATATAGTAGTGGACAAGCTGACGGCTCACAACGGGAAAAATGATGGGGGGGCAACTGTCCCCCCTTGCCCCCCCCAAATGTCGCCCATGTATGTAAGGGATAATCCATGGCTAGCCATGCATTAAAGGATTTTAATGCACGACGTAGAGGCGAAGAACCACCCGACGCAAAGCGGAGAAAAACAAGTTAAAGCTATAACTGATGTTTACAGTGTAATTTTTTTAAAAGACGGGTAAAAATTACGGTTATTTTCTTAAGTTAAGGCTCGTTAGTTCTAGCACTCTGTCCGCTTTAAATAAAGTAGAGCATCAGAATGCTTTTATTTTAACGAATTATCAATTTATTTAAATTCATTATTTAAAGAAAGAGTCAGAGAGAGAGAGAGATACGTGCGCGATACCTGCACTTCTTTAAAGTCTACAGTCTGAAGTCCCCTCGTTGCTTAAGCATATAACTTGGATAACATAGGCTAACTTAATGATTCTTTAATTAATTTATTAAAATTATTTATGAATGACAGGCAACACTGACAGTGACAAGGCAATCTTTATTTTAACTAATCTTATCATTTATTTACATTATGTAGAGTGTGAAATGAAAAGTCACTGAAAGTGTTAGCTGCCCATTTAGTTGCCTTTTCGTATTGACCTCATCTTTGTCATCTTCTAGGTCTAGCTCTGCTGGTGTTAATTCTTTGTGACGCTTTTTGTCATTCAACGTCTTCTACAAGTCTTCTATTTCGTCTTGTGCCTGGACCCATTTCTCAAAATTGCCATATTCACCATACAAATGAAACGATATGCAAAATCATCCATTTAGTCTACCTAAATAAACACTTTCATATATGTCTCTCACTCAGTTTGCAAGCGTAACTGTGTTACTATGGTTACCAATGTTTATAGTGGCGGATTTATTTTGATCTGTATACAAACTGACTGGAACTACCTGTGCATTAAACGGTTTTACTGCACACCTTCCAGCCAATCAGAATCGAGTATTTAAACAGACCAAGGTATAAATATATATGCTACACACTTATTAAAATATGAATCAATGTGAAACACAAACCTCAGTATCATGAGTTGACAGTTGGGATTCTTCAGTCCAATACAGAGCAGTTTCACTCCTAAGTCCTGAAGGTCATTGTTACTCAGATCGAGCTCTCTCAGGTGTGAAAGGTTTGAACTCAGAGCTGATGCCAGAGCAGCACAGCCTTCATCTGTCATCATACAGCCAGATAATCTACAACAACAGTGTACAAAACTCAGCAGTGAGTTCAAAATCACTTAGCAGTCAATCGCTGTTACACACAAAAGGGGTAGTGAATGTCTCTATAACACCAAAGACTAAAATTCAGTATGAACAAGATTCCCAACAAACCAAAATTCTTCTGTGAGCATGTCAGGTATGCAGATGAATAAGATTTTAACATTGGGCCTGGAAGTACTAAAATAATATAAACTGTTTTGCGTGTCTGCATTAAACTCAAAAGCATATAGAACTGGCACAAAAGATACACATGCAGCTGCGGTTGTCTTTGCACTCTATGAATTTTACAATTATAAAGCAATTTTGAGCTCTACATAAAATGTTTGCAGTTCATGGACCCTTTGAACTACTGGAATATACCAAAGACAGTCACACTTTTGCCAATTTTTTGAAGGCATTTTTTGTTCAGATACTTAGTCCAGGAAAACAGGCAAGCAGGCAAACAAGAAAATTCAGTTAACAGACAGAAGATCAAAAATTGACTTTGGAAAGAGTGGATAGAATCACAGAGCTTAAATAGACAAACTGACACAAGCAAGATAGACAGGTGGATGTAATCAAAGTCTGGGCAATGGGTTATGGGTGATGTAGTTCATGATGGAGGAGATAAAGTGTCAAGAAGAGTGACCTCTGGTGGAGAGTATTCTAATCTACAGCCTAATGTACAACATAAATGTCTTAAAGGGAAAGGGGAAAAAACTCTGCAAGGAAACATGTTTCACTATTTTGAGTGACCCAACAAAACAGATTAGCATATATTTGGGTTATTTTTGTTAATATTTAAAATTATTCCAACACAAAGATTATTTACAAAATTAGATTAGAAAAAAGATTTGAAAAAACTTGAGAAAAAAAGCAAAAGTGGCTAATGTAGGGCTGAACATAGAGAAGGTTCATTTTGTCACAAAAACATGTTTATATGATAAAATATTTACAGTTTCACTTTTAGCCTCAAATTATTGGACCCCACTGTATGCACATTTCCTAGGTAGATAGATTTAGGCTTATGAAGGGACAAAATTAACAGTTTAAAAAAATATTCTTAAACATACTTGACAGGGGTCTGTACTTATTAACATCACAAAAATAATCAGTGTGAAACACAAACCTCAGTATGTGGAGTTGACAGTTTGGACTCTTTAGTCCAGCAGAGAGCAGCTTTGATCCTAAATACTGCAGGTGATTGTTACTCAAGTCCAGCTCTCTCAGGGGGGAGTTTGATAACTGTAGAGCTGAAGCCACAATTTCACAGTGCTGATCAGGGAGATTACAGTATGCCAATCTGAAAACAGCAAGGACTCTGATTAAAATGCATGCTGTTGTGCTGATGTCCCCTTGCACAAAGAAAATATATTTCCATACATTTATGAACAATATATTAAATGGTTTAAATATATTGAAAAATATACAGAATAATATGGTGGCCAAGAGTACTCTACATGCTGCAACTGAATAAAACACATACAAATAATAATAAAAAACCCCAGCGAATTAAGAAAATATCCTCATCAATTTGACAACACGTGCTGCAAATACTTACAATGCAAAGCAAATACAGAAATGTGTTGCAAATATTTACAACACAAACAGAAACATGCTGAAAAAGTTCAAAGCGCAACAAAAAAAAAAAAAAAATCAGAAAAGCACTGCAAATACAACACACACACATGATCGTGCTGTTAAAATAGTAATTTAAAAAAAAAAACCACATCTTTCAGGTCATCGACAACACCACTGATGAGTAGACATTTCTGTTGTGATCCGTGTGCAGAACATTTCTATATTTGGTTACGTTGTGAGTATTTGCAGCACACATGTTGTTAAACTGATAAAGATGTTTTCTTAATTTGCTGGTGTTTTTTCCATTTGCATGCATTTTCTTCAGTTTCAGCATGTTGAGCTCTCTTGGCCACCATAAAATAATATATTTTATCAATATATTGCAATACAATGGAATACATAAGGAATTGATGCTTTTAATATATTAAAAAATATGTGACAATATATTTACTATAGTGTGTATTATAAGAGTTGCTTATGTTGCTACTACACTAAGTATTTGAGGTGAGTTTATAAGGAAAGTTCCCTTTCGAAAGGGAACTCACACTGCATCTTAACGCATTATGGGGAATTCCTTCGCGGGAACCGGTGTCTAAAATGCTATCAAATCACAGCAATCATATTGGCTGGCGTCAGCCTATGACGTCACCACTAGTGCGACCCGAACGCACATAAGGAGTGTTTAGAGAACAAGTCATCCTCTTTTCCTCTTCAGGGATTGTTTAGTCTGAAGCGCTATTCAAAGGTAAGAACAGCTTGTTTATACAGAAGTTTCAGGCAGTGTGTGCATCCATGCATAACCTGATATTGCCGAGTTCAACATGTTCCTGGGTCAACATTTTTGTTGATCCTGGAACAACATTCAAATCAACCAATCATATTTGAGGGACAAGTTTACAGATTATGTCAAGTTTAGGCTTAAAATCATGAATTGGTGCTTCTACATCAGTGTTATTCATCTATCATTTCCCTCTGATGTTTGGAATAACTTATGGGTAGGGTTAGGTTTAGGGGTAGGAATAGGGTTAAGACTAAATTTTCAGACTAGAATGTTGTTCCAGGATCAACAAAATTTGTTGACCCAGGAACGCATCTAACTCAGCAATATCAGGACGTGCTACATCCGTGTCATAGTTACCTGATAACACACTTGACTTGTGTGTCATTGTTAGAGCATGCATGCCCAGTGCTTGAGAGTTCTGTCGGCATGCGTTGTGAGCATTCCTGCTGAGGAAGCTCCACTCTCGTTTGTCTCTCTCTTCTCGAGGGAAGAGGGACAGGTTTTTGTGTGTGTTTTGCTGATTGAGGATGCATTGTCTCTTGTGTCTGCAATATCAGCAAACAGTGCTCTATATGTTTTTCGAGCAATGTGTAGGTTTGTGTGCAAGCATTTATATCTAATCACACATATTACTTGTGAATTGTTTGTTCATAGGAGCGCACAAGTTCAGCTTTTATAAGGCTGTTCACTCGCACTGTGAGTGTTTCCCTTTGGCAACCCCAGTTGTGTTTCCTATCTGCACCTGTGTTTTATGTGTAAGCTGGTCTTGTCTGTATATGGCAGGACATACATGGTGGCACATTATGCTGTGCTCCACTCCACTGAGCTTCAGGAAATTCATAAATGCATGGGTGCCAGCCCATCTTTTGGGCCACTACGATATCCAGCCTAGGCTAGTACTTTTTAGACAGTGGCGGTCAGTGTTAATTTTGACAGCAAATTTTGATTTAGTTTTAGTCATAGTCTTTTGACTAAAATGCCATTTAGTTTTAGTCATATTTTAGTCATTGGAAATTGTTTTAGTTTTAGTCTAGTTTTAGTCGACTAAATATCATAAGATTTTAGTCGACTAAATCTACAGTAGAATTAGTCGACTAAAATCTAATTTAGTTAAATTGTAAGCATTAAGCATTTCCAATAAAAATGCTTCCACAGATCCAATACACTGATATAGGTACATCTGATATTCCCCAAACTGTTTATGTTCACCCAACTGTACTTTGCTCACCAAAGCGGACGGTTTTTGACCGTTCAAGTGCAAAAACACGTGAAAGAGCAAAATTCAGTACTTTTCAGGGATTGACACACTTATCATTGAGGTAGGCTACTATTATAGATTTCATTTAAAAAAAAAATTAGATTTGATTTTTAGTTTTTCCTGCTTTCATTGTAATTTTAGTTAAAAGTTTTAGTAATTTTTTGTTTATGTCTTTTAGTTTTTGCTTTTAAATGTCTATAACTTTTTATTTTTTGTTTATTTTAATACCTCAGGTTAAGCTAAAGCTTAGAAACTATTAAGTTTACATTTTTATAAGTTTACATTTTTATATATTTATCTTTTATTTCAGTTAATGTTTATTTAAAGTAATGAAGATTTCTTTGGTTTTAGGTTTAGTTAACTATAATAACTACTTTAATAACTATAATACTTGTAAAATATATTGAATAATGTGTCAAATAATGTTCTTAGTCTTTCCTTCCTGTGACAGAAGATACAGTAGTTTACTATGAATTAAACAGAAAATAAATTAAATACAGTTTATTGTTTAAACAAAATAACAATAATGACCAGGAAAAAAATAATAATTATAAACCATCCCGAAATACACCGTGACTCTTATTCTGAAATGTCTGCAGTCTGCACTGTAGCAGGCTGCTCATGAGGGAGATAAATATGCATTCTTTCAACCGTCTAAAACATGCTACCATATAAACATCGTGTAGTAAACATTGTCATAATTCATCAACATTAGCTTATAAGCAATCGGATGGCATAAATGTGCGCTATTCATTAATTGCGCAGCAGTCAGATGTGCTGCTGCACGAGCCTGTAGAGCGCGCAACAGCGCCGCTTTTCCCGCGGTTAGATCAGCACATTACAGTTCAAATGTGCGCATCTTCCACACAGGACAGCAGTCCTGACTGGATATCTTCCCAAATCGTCCCTCTCTTTCATTTTCGTCTCGTTTTTATTCGTTGACGAAAATTAGAGTAGATTTTAGTCATAGTTTTAGTCATTCAAAACGCATTTTTATTTAGTCATCGTCTCGTTTTCGTCCGTGAAAAAATGTCGTTGACGAAAATTATGACGAAAATTATTCGTCAACGAAATTAACACTGGTGGCGGTTCGGCTGTAGGTTTTCCATCTCCTAGAATGCTGTAGCTCAGAATAGGCTACTCCTAGGAGAGCCTCTCCAGCATAAGACTGGCAGCTAGTGATCCTAGTATGTATCCTTTCATTGTGAGAGTCGTCACTGGCCGGGGCCCACCTTCTGCATTAGGCTATTAATGTGAGTAGCAGGCCTTACGGCCATCTCAGTTTGCCTAAGTTGACCTGAGACTCCTCTTGATATTAGAGTAAAAGTGATATACTGAGCTTCAGTTCCCTAGTGGTGTTAGGCACAGTCAAATAGCCAGGTGTTGTAGGCTTTCGTAGAAAGCCTCCCCTGTATATGTCCTTGAGAATTGTTAGACTTCCTCTCATTTAGAGAGTGGAAAGCACTATGCTGAAGTCTCAGATCTCTAGAGCTTTGGTAGTAGCTTTGTCTAGTTTGAGCGTAAAGCAATCTTTCCACCAAAAGCTCCTTGAATATTATCAAGTTGCAGGGTCGAGTGTTGCAGGCCCCTCCTGTGGAGGGCTCTGTTTTGGTAACAGACAGGTTGCTGGCCAGACTATATTACTACTAATGTAGGATCAGGGCAGCATTTCCCAAAAGCATCGTAAGCTTAAGTTGATCGTAGCTCCATTGCTACGCAGCTACGATCAACTTAGGCTTACGATGCTTTTGGGAAACGCTACCCAGGTCGGTTTCCCTGTTGGCATTCAGGGTAGACTATGATCCCCTAAGAAGTGACTGGTCGGGCTTTTTTCGGCTCCCTGGCCACATTCCCTTAAAGGGACCCTTTTCTGTTAGAAGCTGTTGGTTCCAAGCCCTTAACCGGCCTTGGTAGGCCTCTAGATGTTTCTGGAGGCCTCTTTGAGGCTTATAGCTTGGGTGGTGACCGTAGGGAACGCCATCAATGACAGCCTTTGCGACCAATAAGAGGAGTGTTTTTTTGGCATTTCAGTTGAAATTGTTTTTTTGATATTTGTCAGAGCCATTCTTTGGCATGCACTCCCCTCAGCATGGCAGCATGGGCATTTTGTTCCCCATAATGCGTTAAGATGCAGTGCAAGTTCCCTTTTGAAAGGGAACGTTTCAGGTTACGCATGTAACCATGGTTCCCTGAGAACAGGAAACGAGACACTGTGTCTCCATGCCATGTCTCGGGGGCACCTGCTGAACAGTCCCTTCAGACGATAAGTGGATGACTTGTTGTCTAGGCACTTGTTATGTGCGTTCAGGTCGCACTAGTAGTGACTAATTTGTGTTTAGCCAATTAGACTTTACATCAGGGTTCCTCAAATCCGACAAATCAAAGGATTTTTTTGAGGATTTTTCCCCATCATTGCACATTTTGGATGTCTCACACATCAGTCACACCCAATTCAATTCTAGCAGTCTCTACTAATGTCAAATGTCAAATCAGGTGTATTAGATCAGGGGTTCCTAACCACGTTCTTGAAGCCCCCCAACACTGCATGTTTTCCATGTCAAATATACCTGATTCAGATCACCAGCTCATTAGTTGAGACTCCAAGAACTGAAATGGGTGTGTCAGACAAAATAGACATGCAAAATGTGCAGTGTTGTGGGGGCTCCAGGAATGTGGTGGGGAACCACTGTTATATGTGGGAGACATCCAAAATGTGCAGTGGTGGACCTAGGACAGGTTTGAGAAGCACTGCCTTTAGTGGTGTAACGAATCACGGATCGGTAAATAAAAAATAAAAATGGGGGTTTTAAGACAAATGTAACTTTGCTTAACATTTAACTTAAAAACACTTTAAAGGATTAGTTCACTTTCAAATTAAAATTTCCTGATAATTTACTCACCCCCATGTCATCCAAGATGTTCATGTCTTTCTTTCTTCAGTCGAAAAGAAATTAAGGTTTTTGATGAAAACATTCCAGGATTAATCTCCATATTGTGGACTTCAATGGCCTCCAAACGGTTGAAGGTCAAAATTACAGTTTCAGTGCAGCTTCAAAGGGCTTTAAACAATACCACAGGTCAAAGTTTGAAATAATTGTTATATACTTGCACTAGCAAATTGTATGTGACAATTTAGTTCAAACTTTGACCTGTGGAGGGCAGTAATGCACATAGTAGTGTCTACATTGCCGAATTCGAATAGAGAAGAAGAAGAAGAGAGTTAGTTCAAGATGAGCGTTTATGGTTAAAATGTATAAAATTTTATTTGTGATGGTTTCTCTAGATAAGACTCTTATTTCCCATCTGGGATCGTGTGGAACACTTTGAAGCTGCACTGAAAGTGTAATTTTGACCTTCAACTGTTCTTCAAAGGCCCTGTGCCATCGACATCCAATTGATGGAGAAAAATCCTGGAATTTTTTCATCAAAAACATTCATTTATTTTTGACTGAAGAAAGAAAGACATGGATGTCTTGGATAGCAAGGGGGTGAGTAAATTATCAGGAAATTTTAATTTGAAAGTGAACTAATCCTTTAATTCAGGGGTAGGTAAGTTTGGTCCTAGAGAGCTGCTGTCCTGCTGAGTTTAGCTCCAACCTTAATCAAACACACCTGAACAAGCTAATCAAGCTCTTCGGGATTACTAAGGCTATAGGCAGCTGAAGGGTTTTTTTTTTTCAGGGTTGGAGCTAAACTCTGCAGGACAGCGGCTCTCTAGGGCCGAACTTGCCTACCCCTTCTTTAAGTACTTTGATACCACAGCAAGAACTCCTAACTAATAAAGTTCAAACATCATTAAAGACAAGTGAAAAGACAGTAAAAATAAGAATACATGAATTAAAACATAGATAAAGTGCAGTAGTCCAGTGACGACGGCTACATGTTATGATGTAAATAACACTGTTGTGGTTGTTGTTGTTGGCGTATACCTATGAACACAACGTCATTGCCATAGAAACCAACGCAGATATTCCAGAAAGCGAAAAAGCACCATGGACACACAAATCAGATCTGAAAGCTTGTGATACACAGTGTGGACATTACATTTTTTAGATCAGATTCCAGTCAGATACACAAATATTCGGATTTGGACTGACAGTCTGAAAGAGGCTTATGTGTCCCTTCAAGCTCAATGAGTCATGAAACAGAGCTCGATTTTGTGTTCGCGTGCCATCTGAAAGGCGCCCTTGTGAGCGTGCGTGCTTTGAGTGTGTGCACAGAAAACAACGTGTGATTGTGAAGTTGGCTTATTTTTTAATTTCAATTGTTTAAAAACGCTTGAGTGTTTTAAACTGGTAAAACTTACAAACAAGTGCAAATAATAAACTTTCACTATATAATGGCTAAATGCAGTTAATCAGTGGAGCCTGGTTCGTACGGATCACAGATCAACCGCAATCCATTACACCCCTGCCTTAAAAATTTAAAATAAAGATGTGATTTTTTTTTTAATAGGTGTATTCTGTACATCTTGACTCTTCAAATCCAGTCCTAGAGGGCTGATGTCCTGCAGACTTTAGTTCTAACCCTAATTAAACACCTATTTTTAATTTGCAAGTAAATCTGAACAATGAGATTAGCTTGTGTGAGGTTATTTGAAAGGCCAGTGTCCTTAACTCAGCAGGACACTGGTCCTACAGGACTAGAGCTGATGTACATTATGTATATGATGAGTTATTACATAAACCAATTCTGTTGACTACAACGACATCAACAACTGCCTTAGAGTTGGTCTAGTTCTACTGGTAGCTTGGAATTGTTTACAAAGTAAAACCTATTTTTTAAAACTGTTTGTGAACACAAACCCCAATAAAACTCATCAAACGTCCATCACCACTTTTGTCAAATATAATTGTTTACACACTCACATCGCTTTTCTGCAGTTCCTCATAGCAGGTAACAGTCTCCATCTCCCCTCTTTTGATTTGATGTTATACCTATAAAGGTATAACTCATCCAGAGCCTCTTCTGACATCAAGATCATGTTTGCCAAAGTAGAGCATTGTGCAAGAGAAAGATTTTTTCTTTTTGTTTTAGAGTTCAAAAATTGCTGCATTTCTTTAACAATAGAATTATCCTGCATTTCAATTAAGCAGTGTGACAGATTCATCCATCTTTCAGGACTGACATTGTTTTGTTGACCTCGTTTGAGGTTTTGGATTATTTTCTTTATGCTCTCTGGGTTGTTCTCTGTGTGAATCAGCAGATCCTGTAAGAGTCTCTGATTGGACTCCAGTGAGATGCCATGAAGGAATCGAAGGAAAAGATCCAGGTGTCCGTTTTTACTCTCCAATGCATTATTCATTGCTCCCTTCAGGAGCTCATCCAGGGGAACATTCCCAGGCAGAATTGTGGACTTTTCTGCCAGGAACATTTTCAGAACCTCAATGTTCTTGTGTAAATAGCAGAAAAACACATACAGTCCTGCAAAAAACTCCTGAAAGCTCAGATGTACAAAGCTGTAAACCTTCCTGTGATAAATCACAGATTCCTCCCTAAAGATCTCAGTGCAAATCCCAGAATACACTGAGGCGTCAGTGACGTCTATGCCGCTCTCTCTCAGGTCCTCCTCATAGAACATCACATTGCCCTTCACCAGCTGATTGAAAGCCAGTTCAGCAAGTTTCACAATCACGTCTCTGTTGGACTGCAGGAGATTCTCTGGATCTATCTCTTCATACTTCTGGTTCCTCATTTTTATTTGAATGAGGAGGAAGTGTATGTACATTTCAGTCAGAGTTTGAGGGATTTCTGCACTGAGATCTTGTTTCAGGATGTTTTGAAGCACAGTGGCTGAGATCCAGCAGAAGACGGGTATGTGGCACATGATGTGGAGGCTTCTTGCTTTTCTGATGTGTGAGATGATTCTGCTGGCTTGATCCTCATCACTGATTCTCTTCCTGAAATATTCCTCCTTCTGAGGGTCATTGAATCCCTGAATTTCTGTTACACGGTTGATGTATTTTGAGGGGATCTGATTGGCTGCTGCTGGTCTGGTGGTGATCCAGATGAGAGCAGAGGGAAGCAGATCTCCTTTCAAGAGGTTTGACATCAACACACCAACTGATGAAGTCTCAGTCACACCAGAAACTTTCTCACCTTCGGAAAACATCAATGTAATTCTGCTTTCATCCAGACCATCAAAGATGAACACAACTGTACACTCATCATACATCTTTGAGTCCAGATGTTGAAGTTCAGGATGAAAGTCCAGCAGAAGTCTGTGAAGACTGTATTGATGATCTTTAATTAAGTTCAGCTCTCTAAATGGAAGCACAAACATGAAATCTACATCCTGATTGGCTTTTCCCTCGGCCCAGTCCAGAATGAACTTCTGCACAGAGACGGTTTTTCCAATTCCAGCGATGCCTTTAGTAAGAACAGTCTTGATTTTGTCTTTCTTCTCTCTGCTCTTCTCCTCATATCCTGGTTCAGGTGAAGGATCAAAGATGTCATTGCAGTTTATTGGAGTGTCTTGGAGTGTCTTGTAACTTTTCTCCATCTGTAGCACCTCATGTTCTTCATTCACACCTTCACTCTCTCCCTCTATGATGTACAGCTGTGTGTAAATCCTGTTCAGGAGGGTCTGATGCTCTTGTAGTTTGACTCCCTCAAATACGCTCTCATATCTGTTCTTCATGCTGGTTTTGTGCTGGTCTTTGACTCTCTGCAGATCTTCATGCACTGGTTGGTGAGAATCGAGCTGCAGAGCTGCTTCTGTGTCATGATGACTGATGTGTTTCTGACAGGAGGATGATGTGAAGGTCTGACAGGACACATATCTGATCTGGTCAGCTCTCCCACCACTGAAAAGACATTAAGAAGAACATAAAGACAAAACAAAGAGAAAATACCTTTATCAAAATAAAGAACATATTTAAATGTCTATTATGTTAAATGATCCTATATATGAAATTATACAACAACCACATTTAGAAAGAAGTGTACAATTAATAGACTAAAATATAATTAATGTATTGTCTAACTGATTTCTTGATTACTGTCAAAATAACGTTGATACAGAAAAACCATGTGACAAAAAAATGTCATAGAGACATTTAAAAAAGAAGTGGCAGGGAAGCATTTAAAAACACTTAAAGCAACTGCATTTAACAAAGGCCCTACAGACTCTTTCTTTACATCATGATTTATGTATCTGTGTTTTATTTGTTATTAAAAAAGAGAACATGATTTCAGTATATGATTTATTTATTTTTTTGGTCTACAAGAACTTTATTGCAGGAATAAAATAAAATCAGAACCATTTCCTTTTTGTTGTTTCTGTGTACATTCAGTGTTCTTGTGTTGAATGTCTCACTTTACATTAATATACTCACAGAGGGTCAAAGGGCACTGCTTCATTACTGAGATCAGGGGGTTGTAAAGGAGATGCTGCTCTCTTTCTCTTCCTGCTGATAATTCTGAGAAAAAGAAATAAATATTTTAGATAGTTTCTTTGCATATTATCTGTCTGCTCCAGTACATTTATTAGACCCTTTACAGTTTAAAATAATGTCTTACTCTTATCTGTATGACCATAAATGACCGAATATTTTAAGCCGTTTACACTGATAAAAGGAAGGAATTTAAGTGATCGCGCACACACAACATATCAGTTATTGCATTGCTAACTTGAAATCGCAGTCTGTTCGTTATCAAAATAAAATAGATAGTTTCATTTTACACTGTGAGACTGATAACGGCCACTCTTTGGAATGCAATACAAATGCGACAGTCATTGCCTTGGTAACACAAGTGTTTACAGATGATATGAGATGTAAACAATGACTGCATTATGGAGGATGAATGGATATTTCTTTTAATTTTATTATTAATTTGTGTTTACATCCCTCAAATATCACACTTAGTTAGGTACAGAGAAACTGGTAGCCAGGAATTAGACAAATGACCAATCCTGAGTGGCAACGTCACTACATGTATTCTACCAGCAAGTTACCAAGCTCAAGTGGAAATGTAACTGGAACCATTCCTTATTGTTTGGCCCGACAGTGGAAAAGCGGCTCAAGACCACAGATTGGTGTGTCAGATAAGAGAGGCGTCAAAAAATGTGCAGTGTTGGGTTTAACGTTCGCCATTTAAACCCCTTTATAACGACCGCGTTAGTTGAGTTTATGTTAGTTTGCGCCGCACAGAGAATCAGATCTGCTGGATTTACAACATGTGAATTCATCCACTTCTCCCGAAATACATGAAAGTACGTGAGCCAACGAACTGGAGAAGAATAGAGCTTTTAGGTTACTTTCACAATGTGTATCTGTTATGAATAAAATGTATCGTCTAATTATAATGGAAAGGGTTGTTATTTCCGCTTCTATAGACATCAGTGTGTATTTTACAAACTCTAAATGTATTGTTTTGTCAGTACTCATGTGTATTTAAATGTTCGAAACCTAAAATAAACATTATGTGGTTGAAAACACTGCATAAATGTGATAAATGAAATGTGCTGTGCACGTCCGTCTCTGGTTAGCACCAGCTAAAGCATGCACGCACATTTGAATTTGGCAGTTAATCATGTGATGCGCTGAACGTTCTAATCACACCGGTGTGATCGTACACTCCAGGGACCAGCCAAGACTGATCACACCGGTGTGATTGTATGCATCAAAGGGTTAAAAAAAAACAAAAAAACATCCAAATTCATGATACTCACACAGAGTCAGAGGTCAGAGCAGGTCCATCATTGAGATAAGGGGGCTGAAGCATGGAGTGGTTACTCTTTATGGACACACAGCTGGATCCTGGAGATGGTCCATCATTGAGATAAGGGGACTGAAGCATGGATTGGTTACTCTTCATAGACACACAGCTGGATCCTGGAGATGCTCCATCACTGAGATAAGGGGGCTGAAGCATGGAGTGGTTACTCTTCATAGACACACAGCTGGATCCTGGAGATGGTCCATCATTGAGATAAGGGGGCTGAAGCATGGAGTGGTTACTCTTCATAGACACACAGCTGGATCCTGGAGATGCTCCATCACTGAGATAAGGGGGCTGAAGCATGGAGTGGTTACTCTTCATAGACACACAGCTGGATCCTGGAGATGGTCCATCATTGAGATAAGGGGGCTGAAGCATGGATTGGTTACTCTTCATAGACACACAGCTGGATCCTGGAGATGGTCCATCATTGAGATAAGGGGGCTGAAGCATGGATTGGTTACTCTTCATAGACACACAGCTGGATCCTGGAGATGCTCCATCACTGAGATAAGGGGGCTGAAGCATGGAGTGGTTACTCTTCATAGACACACAGCTGGATCCTGGAGATGGTCCATCATTGAGATAAGGGGGCTGAAGCATGGATTGGTTACTCTTCATAGACACAAAGCTGGATCCTGGAGATGCTCCATCTCTGAGATAAGGGGGCTGAAGCATGGAGTGGTTACTCTTCATGGACACACAGCTGGATCCTGGAGATGGTCCATCATTGAGATAAGGGGACTGAAGCATGGAGTGGTTACTCTTCATGGACACACAGCTGGATCCTGGAGATGGTCCATCATTGAGATAAGGGGACTGAAGCATGGATTGGTTACTCTTCATAGACACACAGCTGGATCCTGGAGATGGTCCATCACTGAGATACGGGGGCTGAAGCACGGAGTGGTTACTTTTCATAGACACAAAGCTGGATCCTGGAGATGGTCCATCATTGAGATAAGGGGGCTGAAGCATGGAGTGGTTACTCTTCATGGACACACAGCTGGATCCTGGAGATGGTCCATCATTGAGATAAGGGGGCTGAAGCATGGATTGGTTACTCTTCATAGACACAAAGCTGGATCCTGGAGATGGTCCATCATTGAGATAAGGGGGCTGAAGCATGGATTGGTTACTCTTCATGGACACACAGCTGGATCCTGGAGATGCTCCATCACTGAGATAAGGGGGCTGAAGCATGGAGTGGTTACTCTTCATGGACACACAGCTGGATCCTGGAGATGGTCCATCATTGAGATAAGGGGACTGAAGCATGGATTGGTTACTCTTCATGGACACACAACTGGATCCTGGAGATGGTCCATCATTGAGATAAGGGGGCTGAAGCATGGAGTGGTTACTCTTCATGGACACACAGCTGGATCCTGGAGATGGTCCATCATTGAGATAAGGGGGCTGAAGCATGGAGTGGTTACTCTTCATAGACACACAGCTGGATCCTGGAGATGGTCCATCACTGAGATAAGGGGGCTGAAGCATGGAGTGGTTACTCTTCATGGACACACAGCTGAATCCTGGAGATGCTTCCCTCTGAGTGTGAACAGAATCCTCCTCTCTCACATACCCACTCATTTTATAGGCATATTTCTGTTTCTCTTTTTCCAAGATAAGATACTTTATTTCAGGCCTGTTTGTGGAAACAGAGAACATACACAGAATTTTTAAACACAATTAAGTATCAGTACTAGCTGGTCACCAAAAGTGAGGTGATACAGGTACTGGTACTGATGCTTTTGGGGGTTCAAGAAGCTGCGGTTTACAGTGATTTTACAGTTAAGGGCTGTTGTTATGAGCAAAACAAACAGTTGGTGCAATAATACTGTGACGATGAGCTCACAGAAGTGTGTTTATAGAGTATTTACAATCACTTTGAACATGACTAAGCCAATAATAATCAAGGACCAAAACTGTTTTATAACGCTAATTAGGGCTGCAACAACTAACTGATAAAATCTATAATAATCGATGATGAAAATCATTGACAACAATTCTCATTATCTATTAGTCATATCTACCCACTGTGCACAGAAAAAAATCAGCCAGTCACATTAAAATACAGCACTGAATAACATTTTTTTATTGACAAAATGCCTCAGAGTAAAGTCCCCCTATAGTCAATTATTTTGTCCCTTTGATCACCAAAATGACATTCCTGTGGAAAAAAAAAATACTTCATGCCTTAAAATAGCTTGAATATAACTCGACACCCTTGCCTCATTTACACAGATCAATGAATATTCAAATTAGCCCCACCTCCACTCACTCACAGCAGCTCAGAGATTAAATCCGTCAACTTACTGAGGTAAATGCTGCACAAAAGCTCTTTAGGGAAAAAAAGACATAGAAGCAGCAATTGTGAGTGGGGTGGCCAAAGGTGTGGCCAAGCTTAAGTCAATGGGTGTCACAGATCCCTTGTTCACCGGACTCCATTTCCCATCATCCTCCTGTTCTCCACACCTGCACTCACTTCCCTCTTCATCTCCCCATCATCACTCATCACTCGCACCTGGACTTTATTATCCTCACTGCCTTTATATTGCACTCACTCCATTCACTCCTTGTCCGTTCTCTGTTTTGTTAAAGTGTATGTTTGGTGTTCCTGCCCTGTGTTTATTAAAGTAGTATCTATATTTGTGGAAATCCGTATCTCTCTACCAGCATACCGTAACGATGGGGGCCACGGCCACCATTTTTTTTTGTGTGTGTTTATTTAAATGTACAACTGTCTCTTTATGACCTCAACACACGGAAGATGTTTCAGGTGCACACACCAACTTCACCATAGTGCCAGGCGCAAGTCAAACAAGTGCGGAAAAGGCTCAGGTGCCAAAGGAGCTTCAGCAGATCAACCATGAACGACAAATAGTAGATATGCGATATTTAATACAACAAGTTTAAATGTGGAGGAGATGTGTGGGGCAGTGAAAAACTTTCCATGCTTGTATTTGTTATGCATCACATTTAAAGAACATGTCTCTCAATATGTCACAAATTGATATGTAATTTTTTTTATCTTAATTAATGCACAATAAATGTGAGCACAGCACTGTGCATTTGTACAAAAAGAAGGCACCAATTTATGAAATGCCAAACCTGCCCAAATTAAAAATAAATAAATACATAAATATACCAAGAACTGTAAAAAAGCAAAAAAATAAATATCCGGGGTGGAAATCTTTAGTCACCTAATTTTGCGATCTGATTCTGATTCTGATTCTGGGAGTCATTATCCAATTCCAAAACGATTCTTGATCTACTTTTTAGTATTAATTAGTTACCGAAAAAAATCATTGAAAATGTACTTGAAAATCTTATCCTTACATTTGCATATCCTTTCATAAGTAATTAGGCTATAAGTACTTTTTAAAATAATTACAAATTGAAAAATAAATTAAAACAACTGTATGTTAAGAATTTTGAAAACTTCAAAACAAACAAGGAAGCAGCAGATAATAAAGAAGAGCAAAGAAACATATTACAAGCAATAATCAAAGAATGCTTTGCAGTATTTAAGATTATCTGAATGCCACAAGAAATAGTCTATCAACAATTATGTTGTTCCCCTGATCATGTCCCCTCTCTGCCCCCTTTTTGAACATTTGGTCATGTATTTTTTTTTTTTTTTTTTTTTTTTTTTTTTTTTTAACGCATTGGGCCTATAGGAATTATCACAGAAACAAATCTACAGCTGAACCGGTGCAACAAATGGTGTTGTTTTCGATTCACCATATTTGAAGGAATCAAATGAATGGATTAAACTCACTCGTTAAGTCAGCGACTTGCGCCACCTACTGTCCGTTTTAGTTTCATATTAAAAGGTATCATTTCATTGATTCCATCATGTCATATTTTTGTCTTCAATTTTGTTTCCAACATAAAAATTTGTTCAACTACAAAGTACAGGACTGTTTTAGTGCCTACAACACACTTAGACCTAATTGTAGGATGGTGGTGAAACAGATCGTCATAGTAACAAGTTTTGGTCTGAACCTTGTAAAATGTGTGTAAAATCTATTTTGATGTCCTTACGAAGCTGGACACAATTTGATGGTGTCTGGGAAAACTGTAACACAGTGTTACAATTACCCCCGACTGTACCACCCCGTGACAAGCTACCCTGATTTTTTATTTAATTTTGACAGATTTAATTTCATTTACATTAATGGTTAAGACCGTATGAGGAAAATACTGTAAATGAAAAAAATAAATAAATAATTATACCTAAAAAATGAGCCTTCCAAGTATGATTTAGAACAGGGGTACTCAACAGGCGGCCCGCGGGCCGCATCCGGCCCGTCAGCATTAAATTTGTGGCCCGCATCATGCTACATATAAATGTATATTTATTATAATTTGCGTCCAAAATTAGCGTGAATATTACTTCGTTTTTTTTTTACACGTACACAAGGGTAGGCGTACAGTACGCCTGACGCTGTAATCATCAGCAGAGATTGCGTATAGTGTACGCGCGCAGCACAGTTTTTCTAACCACAAAGAACAATATAAACTGAAGGCACTTTGCACGCGCGCATTGAATAGTTTTTGCACTAATTTTGTTTGTCCACAAGGTGTCAGCACTGAAACGGGCTGTTGTTTCAGTCTGAAAAGAAACGGATAAGACGGAACAAGAGTAACAACAAACACAATAGCCGAGAGCGCTCGTTTGAGAGGATTAAAAGATACCAGCAACTCTAATTTTAAACAAGTACAAACACATTTTATTGTAACTATTTGAGCGAAAAAGACTAGACAAGTATGAATCTCTCTAGTGCGCATGTGTCAAGCACTTTGTTCGTGAACGCCATCAAAGGCTCGAGACTGTGCGCGCAAGTAAAAAACAAAGTAACCTTATTTTTCCATGATGAAATGCAGTTGACATTCCTCAAACTTTGCAGTGTGTAAGTTGCCGAGCATCATGAAAAACACACCTTTTATTCTTAATGTCAATGTGTTATAAACAGAAAGCAAGCAGCGCTCCCATTAAAGATCTCTCATCACATCATTGAGCTCATGGAGAATATCCGATTTATCATGTTTACAACGTTGGTTATAGTTAGGTAATTCATGAGATTGTGATTGAACATTAAAAAAAAAGAAAAAAAAAAGATTTTTGGATTCTTACCAAATTAAAAGGTAATAATAATATAAATAATAAAACGTTTATTCTCTGAGTATAAATAGGTGCTATAAAAAGTGTTAAAAAGGTGCAATGGAGTATAAAAAGACTATAAAAAAAGTGCAATGTTTTCGTTTTACGGACAAACTCTTATCAGCCAGTGAAAAACAGCCAGACCTTAAATTTCTTGTGAAAAGAAATGAAATAAGGATGAATAAGGAATGAATAAGGATTTCTTTTCATCAGTTCTTGTTTTTCTTTATGCATTTGTACATTAAGAATACAGCAAGACAAGCTATTAATCATTTTTTTAAATGCCATTTATCATGTTAAGTGACACTTTAAAAAGGACACCATACTATTAAGACTTAGCTAGATAATAAACTGCACTTTTAGTAAATAAACAGTAAAACTACAAATATTGTCTTAAGTAGGCCTAAAAAGTCTTACCATCCAAGTTATAATTTGTGGCCCTTCGCGTTTCATTTGGTTGAAATGCGGCCCTCTTGGCCTCTGAACTTGAGTACCCCTGATTTAGAAGCTTGTTTTTTTTGGCATGCAGAGAGAGATCTCCACACAGCACATGCAAAATTAGTTTCATGGTTCTGTCTTTGTGTAATTTGAGATGTTACAATTGCCCCCTGTTAAAATTGCTCCCGGTCTCTCCTACTGAGTGAATTTAACCATTATAAATATAAAATATTTTTTATTCCTCACCTCCAGGCATATTAAGAGAAAAGAAACTCACACTCATGCTAAAGTTTAACTTGCTCAGACAGCTTGGTTCTGGTTCCTAAAACCCCCAAAGCTTGTTATTCATCATTTCATCCTCATGGATGTGACATGCAAACTACATTGTTCAAAGATTAGTCAACCTTCATTGAATTTTATATAATCAGTGAACGCATCAACAATTCTCAATTAGACAGTCTGTTTCAAAAACTTGCAACTGAAAAAGTAAACATAGAATGTTTAACACTCTACTACTTGTCAAAATGAATAGATCGCAACAATTCTATCATACCTAACTTGAACTCAGTACGTTGCAAAGGGGAAAAAATATGTTCTCTTTTGAATCTCCATGTGCAAGAATGTGGAATTAAAAATTAAAACCATCCTACAATTAGACCTACAACTAACTGTATTCAGTTGTGTTGTAGGCACTAAAGTTCAGTAGGCCTACTTTTTTATGTTGGAAACAAAATAAAGATTTCTTTGACACCCGGCAGATACTTTCGCATTCTGTTTAACTGTTTTTTTCAAACCCCAAACTTCAAACTCGTTTACGCTTCATTGTTAATTTTTAAATTAACTTTTGCCTGTATTATAGGCCTGTTTTGGACTTCCGCCTTGAATAGGCCTACACGAGTACAGTCCCAGTCGATGTGTTGATGATAGAGCCGAGTTTGTCCACAACACTCTGCGCTGCTTCGACCGCCATTATAGTTCTAGTGAGAGAGGCGAACACCTTCGACGTGTTTAAGTTGTTTATAGACGCAAAAGATCCTCGTTGACATTAAAACTATGAAACGTTTTAATGAACTTACCGTGACAAGGGAAGACATTAGATTTTGACTCCCATGAAATGGCGTCTAGTCATCTCATACGAACGCTTTCGGTTTCACATTCCTCCTTCCCACGCCCCATGACGCGAATTATGGGAGTGACTTCAGTTGAACTGTAAACAATCAGCGTCAGCGAAAGCGAAACGCAATAATAAGTTTACAAATTACAAATTGTACTGTACAATGCGATGAAATTATTCTACTCCTTCATGAACGTTAAAATGAAATTAAAGTAAAAAAAAAAAAAAAGCTTTAAGAAATTAATAACTACCGATTAGCTATTTCTGTTAAATATCATGTCTAACATTTTGCATCAAAAATGTTAATTAACTGGAACATTGAGTGTTAATAATTCAAAGTGATTTCTGTCATTTTGACAGAGAAAATAAGCTACCCTACATTTACAGAAGCTTTTATACAATGTCACTTACAAATGAGGAGCATTCAGTTCACGTTTAAATTGTACGCTATACACTTACAAAAATTAAAGCATTTATAGTAGGCTAATAGTAAACAGCTTTACAGAAAATGTTTCAAGGATACAATCAAAAAATATCCTTTAATCAGCATGAGGTCTAAGATTATAGGCCTACAAGTCATGTGTTTAAATTCATGTGTTCAGTTAAACAGGCAAACTTATGCTATCCTTCATTATCAAAGGGTAAGTTTGCCAATTTCTATACCTGCTTTGTACTGATCAATGTTGATAATATGAACAATGTTTACTTTTACAGTTATGTGTACCAAAATATCCACCTGATGATGCAAAATACATAATTTTGATGATGCAAAACATGTCATATGCCTCATCCGGCGGCGTTTTGCTTACAATATTTCTGTACACATAACTTTGAATAGCCTACATTTACATATACCAACATTGTAACGATACAAAGTGGGTTGAAAACCTGCAAACTTACACTTTTAAGGCAATTAAGGACAATATCTGTCAGTTTTGTATGTCCTTCTATAGTTGCCATCATCTGAAGTCTTCATGAGTGTTGGTGTCATCTTTACAAGTGAGGCTGGATTCAAACTGGAGCTGGCACCCTGCTGGGCATCCTGAGATAGAAACAAACAACAGGAGAAAGAGTAGCATACAGCAGCTGCTGTTCATATTATTTCAGGCAAAAGATCATACACACTTTTTACTATTGCATCACATATAACTGGAGTTAAATGTTATGCAATGTGTTATTTGAATGCTTGGCTAAAGAGATGTCTTTAATCTAGATTTAAATGAGTATAGTATGAGCATCAAACATTAGAGAGTCAGAGTGGACTTTGATATGTACTATCAATAGTCCAGAGTTTTGTGACCTTATTTTGGTTATTTTGGCAATCTGATATTTTCTAGATCCCTTAGTAATTATTTGTCATCATTATTCAGAGAACAGACACAATCTCTATGTATGACAGAGTATAATGTAAGGCGGAGTAACAAAGGCCACCATAACTGTAATTTACACTAGCGTTTTTTAATGTTTTAAGATTTTTTAATGTTTCTAACAGAAGTCTTTCTGCTCACCAATGCATTCAAAATACAGTAAAAACAGTAACACTGTGAAACATTACAATTTAAAATAAATTATATTATGTGAATATATTGTAAAATGTAATTTATTCCTGTGATCACAGCTGAATTTTCAGCATCATTACTCCAGTCTTCAGTGTCACATGATCCTTCAGAAATCATTCTAATATGATGATTTGATGGTTAAGAAACATTTCTGATTATTATCAATGTTGAAAGCAGCTATATACACAGTGATGGATCACAGAGATCCATCCAAATCCATTCAAATAACTATGTTTGGAAATCTGATTAAAACTGATGAAAACTACACACATCCATTTCATATTTATTCACAGAAATAAGTATTCTCAGTGACAGCTTTTTGTAGTGTAACATTTTACACAAATTCAGTTGATAATGTACAATTGAATGAATGCATGACAGTTCAATGTTTTTCCATCATGTTTAGTCTCTATTTCTTTAGAATATTGCCAAAGGTATTCTGGTGTCTCCATCCACTTCCATCTATCATAAACGTACTCCACATGGCTCCAGGGGGGTTATAAAGGCCTTCTGAAGTGAATCTATGCATTTGTTTAAAAAAAATATCCATTTTTTTTTTTTTTGGGATATTATATCCATTTTTTTTTTTTGGACTGCCTTACATGTGTACTGTCAATGCCAGCAACACCAGCAATGCCAGTTTACACTTTCTTCGTAACTTGAATATATAAGGCAGTCGGATGGAAGCTAGATATTTTACTTCAATAACTTGTTAAATATAGATTATTTTATTTTATTTATTTTATTTGTTTTGTTTTATTTTTTTTTTTTACACAAATTTGCTTCAGAAGGCAATTTTTTATTTATTATTTTTTTCCACAAGAGGTCAGCAGTGTCACTCAATGACTGAATGCATGATTTTTTTTTAAAGAGGCTTTCACTAGAATTGGACTAGAATGAAGTCTTTTTTTTTTTTTGTGAAACAATGTACAAAAATATGCTTATTTTGAAATTTAAAATAATAAAATTAAAGAATTTCGAGGTAAATAAATAAAAATCACCAAAAAAAAAAAAAAAAATTAAAGATAATATTTTATCATAATAGGCTGGTAATAATTTTATAAATGTCATTTTTAGGCTTCAGGTCATTTTGTCCTGTGAGGAGATGATTTGTTTTTCCATGGGGAGAAGAAGAGTAATAATTGTAATTTGTTGATTATTTGATCATTTATAATGATTATTTTGATTGATACACTATAAGAGCAAAACAAACTCGCGGTGGTGATGACAAGCTCATGCAGAATGCAGTTCTGAAGATACTTTAAAATTTAATATTTTTAATATCATTATCGTTATTTTTACTGTTAAAGAAGGGAATTGGAATATTAGGATTATGACTATAAGGTAGTTACACACCTGATCTCTATGCTGGATTTATCACTTTCATTTAATCTGTAGGCCAATGGTGTTTAAGCTTTAGCAACCAATTGTAAAGACCTTTTGGCATGCCTATTACTGATAGACCTGTAGCCAGAGACCCACACTTAAAAAAAACAAAAAAAAAAAAAAACAAAGGGATGCATAGGGAAAAAATAAATATCCTAGCCTGGAAAACTCACACATATATCTATATAGTGAATTTATTTATTTATTTTGATAGTAGGCTATACATGACATGTAAAAAAGTTTATGTAAGGTAAGTTTATGGTGTGGAAGCGTGGAGCAGCTAAATCTTGATCCTCTGGGGAATCACCGTTTTAAAATAAAACACCAAACAGAGGAGAGTCTGCTAGCAAAAAGATCTCATTGCTGAATCAACATCGGCTTGTCTTTTCAGAGATGGAAAATTTGAGAAATTTGAAATGTTGTAGACAATGTAGTCAGAGATGACATTTTTATTATCCACCAGGTGAGTAAGGTATTTTACTGAACAGATAAATTGCCATATGCAGCTCTCTAAGTTAATTTAAAAGCAATATCTATTGTGAGAGGTCATATTCATCCGCACAGTAACACAGAGCTGAAGCACAACCAAAACAACATGCCTCCTCAAAATGCATGTAGTTTTGTTTTTTAACCACTAGAGCGGGCCATTTATAATGTTACAAAAGATTTCTACTTCAAATAAATGCTTTTCTTTTGAACTTTCATCAAAGAATCCTGGAAAATGTATCATTGTTTCCACAAAAATATGAAGAAACACAAATGTTTTCAACATGGATAATAATCAGAAATGTCTCTCGAGCATCAAATCAGGAAATTAGGGACATTCTAAAACGCTTAACGTGAAAAACGCTTAACGTGGCTCACTAAGACAGTGATATTAACAGACCAAAGTCAGTAAACATCATACTAATAAAGCATACTATGTACAGCAATGTAGATAAGCCCAGAATATGAACACAATTTGTTTAATTACTTGTTTTGTTTTCCTCCTATAGAAAACCATTATATGTAGCCTAGTGATATTAAAAGATCAAATTGTGCACAAACCATTTCTGTATACTCTGCTTTATTAGTATAGTGTTTACTAAGTTTGGTCTTTTAATGTCGCTGTCTTAATAATAGGTTAAGCCATGTGAAGCGTTTTCTTAATGAGATGGAAATGTTTAATTAAACGTATTGCGTTCATATTCTGGGCTCATCTGCTTTTCTGTACATAGTATGTTTTATTAGTATGGTGTTTAGTAAGTTTGGTTTGTTAATAACACTGTCTTAGTAAATTAAGCCATGTTAAGCTTTTTCACGTTAAGCGATTAAGAATGATTTCTAAAGGAACATGTGACACTGAAGACTGGAGTAATGATGCTGAAAATACAGCTTTGATCACAGAAATATATTACATTTTAAAATATATTACAATAGAAAACAATTATTTAAAATAGCAATAATATTTCAAAATTGTATTAGCAAAAAAACAGTATAATTTCTTATTTTTCACTTTGATTTCAGGATGAACATTTTTTGCGAGATTCATCAATTTTAGAATATCCCCTCAATTTAGCCATATATTTAATATAATACAGAATTTATATGTATTATATAAGAGAGAGCACAAAAAAACTCATCATTTGCATAGATAAACTTGTATAGTGTGAAGAAGCAGCAGCTGCATCCTGTGTGTGTGGAAGAAAATCTTCACGGCTCATTGCAAACTCAGAAACTTCAGCACCATCTGATGAACTTCAGTGACATGCAACCACACAATAGTGAAATAATCACACTTGCAGCACAATCATAATCAATCTTCGATTTTTATTTGTCCAAAGTCGTGGAAGGATGTGACCCCAAAACATTAAACACTTCAGTTCATAACTTGTTCAAAAGTTTTATTTAAATGTTTTAAGAAAGTGAGTACCCTACCCTGCACAAAAACTAGAAGTGTGGCCTGAAATTCACATTTGCATTTGCATTGGCAGGAGAGTCTCAGAATAGAGTCTCCAGTGACCATGATCAAACCCCAAGAGGTTTGTGTGCAAGAAATAAAGATTTACAACTGAAACCACTGTAACTGTTCAAAACTTTAACAACAGTTTTACAGATTAAGGCTTTTGATTTATGTTTTTGACTTCAGCTTTATTCAGTGTTACAGCAAGCACAAATGAGTGCAATATTGTCATCCTCTACAAGCAGAACTCTTTGTGTTGGTTTTGTCTATAGTATTAGAAAAGCAGATTTATCTCTTTTTACATGCACCTGTTAACTGTGTCCAACTTATTCAATTTCTTAAAGGATTAGTTCACTTTCAAATTAAAATTTCCTGATAATTTACTCACCCCCATGTGATCCAAGATGTTCATGTCTTTCTTTCTTCAGTCCAAAAGAAATTAAGGTTTTTGATGAAAACATTCCAGGAATATTCTCCATAGTGGACTACAATGGCCTCCAAATGGTTGAAGGTCAAAATTACAGTTTCACTGCAGCTTCAAAGCGTTCTACACGATCCCAGACGAGGAATAAGGGTCTTATCTAGAGAAACCATCGCTCATTTTCTAAAAAAAATTAAAATTGTATACATTTTTACCATAAATGCTCATCTTGAACTAGCTCTTATTCATCTCTACAGACACTGCTAAGTGTATTACTGCCCTCCACAGGTCAAACTAATTGTTATATACTTGCACTAGCATATTGTATATGACAATTTAGTTCAAACTTTGACCTGAGGAGGGCAGTAATACACTTAGCAGTGTCTACACTGCTGTAATTCTAATAGAGAAGAAGAAGAATTTCCTTTAAGTTGTTGTTAAAGATGAAGAATATTGTCATGGAATGAGTAATAATCGTAGTTCTTAAAAGTGGCCAGTATAATTACTCAGTTCTCAAATATTTGGATTTAAATTCAACAAAAATATTAAGTATATCTTAAAGAAATATTCAAATAAATGAAATATGAGATAATATTAATAGTACATGTAAATTTTAGACAAAAGTAGCTGTTAGATTTCTAGCCATTTACTTTGGTAAGTCCAACTCAAATAATCACTAAAGTGATATTGAGAGATTTTATTAAGGCAATAAGTGTGAGTGTGATTGTTGCCCATAAAGAGAACATTCAGTATAATCATACTGGGAAAACACAACGTACTTAAGTGAATTATTGCTTTGAAATTTGACTTTGCTGCTCTAATAACCAACATTTACATATTTAACATCACTTTGCATTGGCAGCACATGCTTCAGTGTTTTTAAAGAGTGCTTTGAAAGAGTTTAACAAGATCAATATCTTCATCACAGAACAACAATGACTTTCATCATAATTTTTATCTCGATGCTAGCAGTATTTTATCAGGGTTTGTATAATCAGACTAGATCTTTATTGCATAAACTAACATGTCATAATGTGATATCTCATGGTATATCTGACTCTTTTAGAGTGCAAAGGACAGGTCACCATCACTCAGACACCGTCAATAACAGCAGCCCAACCAGGACAAGAAGTAAGAATAAACTGCAAAGCCAACAGGCCGGTTCATCTTAATGACCACATCGCTTGGTACTTCAGGGGATTTGGAGAAGCTCCTAAGCTAGTCATTTACCAGGCCACAAATCGTTTCCCTGGAGCTCCATCTAGATTCACAGGAAGTGGACATGGAGCAGACTTCACTCTGACCATCAAAGGAGTCCAGCCTGAAGACGCAGGACATTACTTCTGTCAGAGCGACCACACTGGTAAAATAATCACACAGTGATAAAGAGCCGTACAAAAACCTCCGTCACACTGCACTGATACAGCTGAGAGACACTGCAGCTGCTCATCCTGTACATCACACACATGTCCCAACACTAGACACATTCATCTGAAAAAGAACCATTCAGACAACTTCAAATGCAACAGAAGTAATTATGAAATTACACATAAGCATCTGACTAGAAAAGTCTGACTTAAGTGGGTCAAAAAAGCACTCTTAACCAGTTACTCTTGCACATGTAAAATGGGTTACAAACCAGGGATACGTTAGTATTATTTATAGTATTTAATATTTAAAATTATTTTCACATTTTAATTTTTATTATAAATTATAAACATTTTTAATTTTAGTTTAAAGTTTAATAATTTATATTATGTGCATTTTTTTCAAATACTTTAAAATATTTCAATGCAACTTTAATTTTATTTCAGTTTTATTAATTTTAATAATTCAACTGCTTATTTCAGTTATAGTTGTCAATTAAGGCAACATGCCTAATTTTCATGTAAGCAACTAATATTTATTTTTTATTTGACCTTTATTTCAGTTCACTTTTTTTGGACCCGCTTTATATAATTGTCTCTTTTTCCCTCAAATCATACAAAAGGAATCAAGACAGGCACAGTATTATTTACTTTATTTCAGTTATAACAGAAAGCACATGAATGAGATCAGAGAAGCAGAAGTGAGACATGATCAGTCAGAAGGATGAAGCAGAAGGCAGAGGAGAGACTGAGTGGATCTACTCTGAACACTGATCTCTCTTCAGTTGTGCAGTGACCGCAGGCTGGCCGCTCCGTGTGGCTTCACAGCTCACTGACACGCTCTTCATCCACTCCTGCTCAGAGAGAGTCAGGCTGCTGCTCCAGCTGTACAGAGCGTCCTTCTCCAGGAGCCCAGCGCTGCTCTCCTGAGACCTGCTGCTCCCGTCCACCTTCCAGCTCAGGCTCCAGTCTGACGGGAAGCCCTCGCTGGCCACACACAGCAGTGTCGCTGTGTTCACAGAGGAGATCTCTGCACTGGACGGGGGCAGGATGATCACTTTAGGAGGAGTGTTGCCTGAGAGAAGAAGAGCAGCGGGACGACAAACAACTCTCTTATCAAACATCTTAACACATTTTATTACAGATGAATGTGACAGATAACATTCTTATCGTCACTTTAAATAGA
Source organism: Chanodichthys erythropterus (assembly GCF_024489055.1). Classification (NCBI taxonomy): domain Eukaryota; kingdom Metazoa; phylum Chordata; class Actinopteri; order Cypriniformes; family Xenocyprididae; genus Chanodichthys; species Chanodichthys erythropterus. Next base: position 52,644,497 of record NC_090223.1, on the reverse strand, counting down.
CTTTAAAGTAATATAATAAAAGGCCACTTAAAGAGAGCACACTTTCATGACTGTTTCAGAACACACTTAAGTATATGCTTTTAAAAAACGCACATTGTAATAATGTCAAATTAAAAGATTTACATAAAATATTTAAACCATTATGTTTTAATAATATTTTGTCATGCTTTAAAGAAGTACATTTATTTTGATGTGTTGACTAACATACTAAAGCACATGTAAAGTACTTCCTTATAATTTTATCTCTAGCGTGTTGTTCGATTTTACATTACATTACAAGTTAATATGTTTTAAATGAACTAAATTGTAACTTCATCTTTTCAAATGTGTAATCACAAACATATTTAAATACATGAAGGGCATGTTTAAATTGAAATTGCAAGTTTTCATTCACAAAAAAATGCTTCAGTTCACTTTAACCATATTTCAAAGACAATAGAAATTACATATAAAGTACTTAATTCCTGCTTAAGTGTGTCAAAAAATCACTTAAGTTTAACTAATATGTATGACTAATTATGAATAAGTATGACTCACAAATATAATCCTACTCTATATTTACTGTAAGAATATCAAATAGAAAATTCCCCCTCAATACAAAGTAATACATTACATTTTTAATGTCATAAATTACAGTTACTTGACTAAATATGACAACACTGTACTACATTAAAATGATTTGATGATTTACTTACTGCCAACATCCAGTCTGCTGCCGCTGCCGAAAGTCAACCACAGTGATACAAACTAATAGAGCAGATGTACAAAAACCTCCTGAACGCTTCAGTAGCTGCACTGTTCACTGCATCTCCAAAACAACAACTTTCATTTGATTTGATATTGTGCTCAATTACAGTTCAATAAAAAAAATACACATTTTTTTTTTTTTTTTTTTTTTTTTTTTTTTGGGAACAATGTTAATATTATATTAATATAACTTCAGTTGATTCACTGATGGTCATCTACTGAATGTTTATTAGAAATCAGCAGCATAGGAAACTACTGCGAAACATCAGCTGAAACTGCAAAGTCTTAATAAGTGGAGAAATTACATTTAATATCTATTTAAACAGAATTTAAGTTTTTTTTTTTCTTCTTTTAATCAGTGTGACAGATCTTCTCCTGAAAGGAAGCAGCTTTGAATAAGTGCACCACCCCTCTGTTTCAGACGGACTGTCCTCCGGTCAGGACTATAAACAGCAGTTCTTGTCTGTTCTCACTCATTCTTATCAAAGATGACTGCAAACGCTCTGATCTTCTGCTCTCTGCTGCTTTCTCTTGCTGGTGAGATTACTGTTGAATATTCAGAGCTTTAGAAGTGCTTTATAAATGTTGTAACACTCTTCTCATGTATCGTGTGTTTGACTGTAACACTGACTGATGCTGTTGTGACGGCAGGTGGTTTTGCTGAGATCATTCTGACTCAGAGTCCATCCGTGAATCTGGTGTCCGTGGGAAGCAGCGTCACTCTCAACTGCAGGTCCAGCAGTTCTAGTTTTACATCCAGTTTAGCCTGGTATCACCGGAGACCCGGACAAACACACAAACTCCTGTTCTCTAGTGTTGGTAGCAAAGTGTCTGGAGTTTCTGAGAGATTCACTGATGGGAGATCAGGAACAAACTTCATGCTCAATATTAGAAATGTCCAGCCTGAAGATGCAGGAGATTATTACTGTCAGCAGCGTTATGAGACTCCATTAACACAGTGATGCAGAGCCGTACAAAAACTCCTTCAGTGAAAGAGGAACTGCTGATTTAGACACACACTGCACAAATATTACACTATGATTGGAGCCAGTTTATAAACCTCTGAACACAGAAGAAATCTGGGCCCTGATTCAAGCAATATTCTTAAGAATAATATTCATCTTAACTACTATTTTCTTCTTATAATTTTTAAATTAAGAATTTTCTTTGAATATTTAGTATTTCCAAAAAAATACTTAAGAATGTTCTTATCTTTTTTATGACTCTTGAGACATCTGCATCTTTTTATAAGCTACAATAAAAAATAACCATTTGTAACTTGACAAATCACATTAAAATGCAGCACTCATTACTAAACTCTGATCCAGTTCATGCAAAAAAAGTTATCATGATAATTAGAGCAATCTGCAGGCTGCTCAAAAACATGGGCTGAGGTGTTTTCAGCAAGATCTGCCATACAGTCAGAAAATCAGGACAGTCCATCCGTGAGCCAGCCTGACCTGCTGAGATCCGACTGCACCGCTGACTCTCTCCAGCTCTTCAGCTTCACTTTGTGACCCTTCACCACCAGCTCAGCTCTGTGAAGCAGATTATCTGGCTACCCTGTTGAAAAAACAGCATATGCTGGTTAGGTATGTTTTGAAGCATGGCAGCTGGTCATGACCTGGTTTAAGCTGGTCAAGTGCTGGTCCTAAACTGGTCCAAGCAACTACCTCTAGCTGAGGACCAGCTTAATCCAGGTCATGACCAACTAAGAACCAACTTAAACCAGCTCAAACCAGCTGCCATGCTTCAAAACATACCTAACCAGCATATGCTATTTTTTTCAACAGGATATACCTCTAGCCTCCAGGTCCATTTCTCCACCTCGGCCTGTCAGCCCTCCCTCAGCTCCACCATGTTCTGCCATCACTCAGGCTCCCTCATTCCTCCGTCCACGCATTGTTGTCTCATCATCCTAGTTTCACCATGGACTCCCAGATCACCAGCTGCACCTCAACCCTCCACTCCTTCGTCCCATCAGGTTTCTTCTGCCTTCCAGCTCTGTCTTGTTCCTCCCTCTGGTGCCGCCCTGTTCTGCCAGGCCTCCGTCTCCACCTCGATCACTCAAGTCTGTAGCGTCACCTTAGACTGCCTGGCCTTTGATGTCACCCTAGGCTGTCATCCTGCTGGTTTTCAGTGGGTTTTCCACTTCATCTTCAGTTGATCAGCCCTCAGGCTTTGTCCAGGAATCCTCTCAGGGCTCAATCTTGGCTCTGCTCTCCTTCTCCTCCACCTTGGTGTTCTCCTCAGCAAGTTTTTTCAGTTCTCTGCCCCCTAAACCAGCTCCTCATCCACCTAAAAGTCTCCCTCCCTCCCTCTACTCTGGGACTGTTGTTTACAAGGACGCGCCTAGTGGGAGAGGGGAGTAATGTTAGGTTCACGTTATGTATTAGTGTTTTTTTTTCATGTGTATATGTTTCCATGTGTTTCCTTTCAGTTTAGTTCCCATCTCCTTAGTCACTCAACCTCCTTGTTTGTTACCTTGGTTGCCCATTAGTCCCACCTTGTGTGAGTTTGCTGTTCCTGAAGAATCTCTTGTGTGTTTTGGTTTTGATATTGTCATTCTGAATCATTCATGTTTGGATTTCTGCACAACACATGTGACACCTTTCCAGTCCACAAAATGTTCTTTATGGTGGAAAAAAAAAAAGATTCTTTAGATTTTCAAAATGTTCTTCATAAGAAAAAACATGGTTCTTTTCAGAACTTTTCACTTAAAGCTTCTTTGGTGAACCTTTCTTTTTAAATACATTTTTATTCTATTTTAGATTTCAATTACTGATTTAGTTTATGCTAACAATAGCAACACACACAAATGTTGTTTCAAGATGAGTTTCTTGTTTCATAATTTACTCTGCAGGTGTTGTCATGCTTCACTGAGTGAAATTTATTTGTGTATTAGACATGAACTACTTTATAGGGAAGTCAACATTTCTTGCAATGTGACTCCATCCAATTTTATTTATTTTTTTCTTTGATGCAGACAGTCCCATAAGATTTGAGAGGCTACATAATTTTGAAAGGAAATTTAATGGAATATTTGTACTTTTCAAAACATTGATTTGTAACAGCAGGACTATGTAAATAATAAATGATTAAAAAGTTTATTTTTTCCTCAAATCAAACAAAAGAAATCAAAGACAGGCACAAAATTATATAGAATTACTTTATTTCAGTTATAACAGAAAGCACATGAATGAGATCAGAGAAGCAGAAGTGAGACATGATCAGTCAGAAGGATGAAGCAGAAGGCAGAGGAGAGACTGAGTGGATCTACTCTGAACACTGATCTCTCTTCAGTTGTGCAGTGACCGCAGGCTGGCCGCTCCGTGTGGCCTCACAGCTCACTGACACGCTCTTCATCCACTCCTGCTCAGAGAGAGTCAGGCTGCTGCTCCAGCTGTACAGAGCGTCCTTCTCCAGGAGCCCAGCGCTGCTCTCCTGAGACCTGCTGCTCCCGTCCACCTTCCAGCTCAGGCTCCAGTCTGACGGGAAGCCCTCGCTGGCCACACACAGCAGTGTCGCTGTGTTCACAGAGGAGATCTCTGCACTGGACGGGGGCAGGATGATCACTTTAGGAGGAGTGTTGCCTGAGAGAAGAAGAGCAGAGGGACGACAAACAACTCTCTTAACAAACATCTTAACACATTTTATTACAGATGAATGTGACAGATAACATTCTTATCGTCACTTTAAATAGACTTTAAAGTAATATAATAAAAGGCCACTTAAAGAGAGCATACTTTCATGACTGTTTCAGAACACACTTAAGTATATGCTTTTAAAAAACGCACGTTGTAATAATGTCAAATTAAAAGATTTACATAAAATATTTAAACCATTATGTTTTAATAATATTTTGTCATGCTTTAAAGAAGTACATTTATTTTGATGTGTTGACTAACATACTAAAGCACATGTAAAGTACTTCCTTATAATTTTATCTCTAGCGTGTTGTTCGATTTTACATTACATTACAAGTTAATATGTTTTAAATGAACTAAATTGTAACTTCATCTTTTCAAATGTGTAATCACAAATATATTTAAATACATGAAGGGCATGTTTAAATTGAAATTGCAAGTTTTCATTCACAAAAAAAAATGCTTCAGTTCACTTTAACCATATTTCAAAGACAATAGAAATAATTATGAAATTACATATAAAGTACTTAATTCCTGCTTAAGTGTGTCAAAAAATCACTTAAGTTTAACTAATATGTATGACTAATTATGAATAAGTATGACTCACAAATATAATCCTACTCTATATTTACTGTAAGAATATCAAATAGAAAATTCCCCCTCAATACAAAGTAATACATTACATTTTTAATGTCATAAATTACAGTTACTTGACTAAATATGACAACACTGTACTACATTAAAATGATTTGATGATTTACTTACTGCCAACATCCAGTCTGCTGCCGCTGCCGAAAGTCCATCACAGTGATACAAACTAATAGAGCAGATGTACAAAAACCTCCTGAACGCTTCAGTAGCTGCACTGTTCACTGCATCTCCAAAACAACAACTTTCATTTGATTTGATATTGTGCTCAACTACAGTTCAATAAAGAATACACACTTTTTTTTTTTTTTTTTTTTTTTTTTAAAGGAACAATGTTAAGATTAATATAACTTCAGTTGATTCACTGATGGTCAATTACTGAATGTTCATTAGAAATCAGCAGCATATAGAAAATTATTGAGAAATATCATCTGATACTGATACAAAGTCTTAATAAGTGGAGAAATTTCATTTAATATCTATTTAAACAGAATTTAAGTTTTTTTTTTTCTTCTTTTAATCAGTGTGACAGATCTTCTCCTGAAAGGAAGCAGCTTTGAATAAGTGCACCACCCCTCTGTTTCAGACGGACTGTCCTCCGGTCAGGACTATAAACAGCAGTTCTTGTCTGTTCTCACTCATTCTTATCAAAGATGACTGCAAACGCTCTGATCTTCTGCTCTCTGCTGCTTTCTCTTGCTGGTGAGATTACTGTTGAATATTCAGAGCTTTAGAAGTGCTTTATAAATGTTGTAACACTCTTCTCATGTATCGTGTGTTTGACTGTAACACTGACTGATGCTGTTGTGACGGCAGGTGGTTTTGCTGAGATCATTCTGACTCAGAGTCCATCCGTGAATCTGGTGTCCGTGGGAAGCAGCGTCACTCTCAACTGCAGGTCCAGCAGTTCTAGTGTATCATCCTATTTAGTCTGGTATCACCGGAGACCCGGACAAACACACAAACTCCTGTTCTCTAGTGTTGGTAGCAAAATGTCTGGAGTTTCTGAGAGATTCACTGATGGGAGATCAGGAACAAACTACATGCTCAATATTAGAAATGTCCAGCCTGAAGATGCAGGAGATTATTACTGTCAGCAGCGTTATGAGACTCCATTAACACAGTGATGCAGAGCCGTACAAAAACTCCTTCAGTGAAAGAGGAACTGCTGATTTAGACACACAGTGCAGCTTTAACGTTTGTGAACCCCTTGCAGAATCTGTGAAAATGTGAAAAAATTTAACAAAATATTATATTTGAATATATATATAAATTCAGCTATGTTTTCTTCTTCTTGTGGACTATATGTAAACATCTTTTATGTAAAATATCTTATTCAGGACAGTACTAAATAAATAATAACATGCATTTTATGATCTCTCTTATTTTGTTACAATTATTTATTTTCACAGATTCTGCAAGGGTACAGTATATTAGAGAGGTTGGTTGTTTCCAGTTTTGTTCATTGTCGTTTACATCCCATTGTGCATAACTACACACAGATATTTCCCGCCTTAATCAGCTGGTCCTTATGGAAGCTTATGGTAGCAATATTCAATTTGAAATGTATGCAAAATGTCAATGCATTATGTAAAATGGAAATGCATTTGTGTATTTAAATTTACATTATCCACACCATATGTGCAACGTTTATCTAGATTATGCATTAGCTGTCACATTCACTGTCTGTCTCACTTTCCCCAGACTCCATTTCCCAGCATCCCTCTGGTTCCTCACCTGTCACCAATCACCTGCACCTGAAAGCCATCACCATTGTTAGCATTAGCTCTACATTTGGACAATAAAACCTGTAAAATTATAGATAATCCTCTATTTAATTTTGTTTGGAGGAATGCAATTAGGCCTATAATATTGAAAAATTAGCTGCAAAGCTGTCTGCATTTCATAAACAAATGCTTCTTGCTTGGTCTCTTATTATAAGCACAATTTTTCTCCAAATTTTCATATAAAAGTATTATTTATAAAAACAGGTCATTATTTTTTCCAAACTGGTATGATATCAACTCAGTCCGTGATCTTTTGAATGAAGATGGTCTTTTATAAACCTATGGTGAATTTTTGAAAAATGTATTTTTCCTGTCACGCCTAGAGAATTTGCCATTGTTTTCGATGCAATACCCACAGGTGTTATTACACTGTTTAAAGGTTTTGAAGGGACTCTTTTTGTTATACCACCTCTGTCTGATCCCATCCAAACATTTGTGGACAAGTGTCTGGTTCCATCCGATAGGTTCGTTTGTGCTCTCTTTCAAAGAGATATTGTTACCAAACCTTATGTAATTACCTGCTGGAGCAATTTTGTCAACATTGTGGACTAGAACAAAGTGTGGTTATTGCCACATAAATACCTTATTGTGAATAAAGTTAGATAATTCTCTTTTAAATTAATTCACAGATCTTATCCAGTGAATAGTTATCTAAAAATGTTTAAGCCTGACATTGCCATAAAATGTGATTTCTGTAATGCACAATATGAAACTAATGTGTTTTGAAACTGTAACTATACCAGAGCTTTTATATTTGATTTTGTCTACCCCTTGTTCTTTATTTTGGAAAGATGTTTTATTTGGTTTTGTAAATACTGAGAAAAAAAACATTAAAAAAGAATTTTACCTTATAAATCTTTTACTTCTAGCAAAATTTAATATTTATAAATGCAAATTTTCTAATAAGCCATTATTCAAAGTTTTTCTCATCGAATTTCACCAATACCTTAAAACGTTTTCTGTATCCAGAATATCAAAGCAAAGAAAACTATTATCTTCCTGTGTTCATTTTAAAATCCCCCTTTAGTCTAGTGCTGTCTTCTTTTCTTAGCATGCCCTAATCACTTAGCTAACTGACTAATTATTAAGGCTATTTATTTTTTACTTGGTTATCCTTGTTTTTTTTTTTTTTGTTTTGTTTTTTTTCTTTTGTCTTCCTTTTTCCTCTGGCAGCTGTTCTTGTTCTCCCATTTGGTGCTATTTGATATCTCTTCAATGTATATTTTCTTCACAATCTGTAATGCAAAGATTTGATTCGAAGTGCTCGAAACCATAGACTGTACTCGAAACGCCACACGCTGCTGACCCCTGCTGGTCAAAATCTTGTAAATGCAACAAAATTCAGACCAAACATACATAAAAACACCCTTTAAAAACCAATTTGCAAATGTTTTAACGAAAGTGTAATCTATTAAATGCAATGAACAAATAATCTAATACCAAAATTTATAGGATTAGTTCACTTTCAGATAAATTTTTTCTGATAATTTACTCACCCCCATGTCATCCAAGATGTTCATGTCTTTCTTTCTTCAATCGAAAAGAAATGAAGGTTTTTGATGAAAACATTCCAGGATTATTCTCCTTATAGTGGACTTCAATGGCCTCCAGACGGCTGAAGCGAAACAATCGGTCATTTTCTAGAAAAAATCCGAAAAGTTTATGCTGTATGTCCTATGCCTTCCCTATTCTACTTACGGAACGAACGCAGCGCCAGTTCCATTTTTTTTCCGTAAGTAGAATAGGGAAGGCATAGGACATACAGCATAAACTTTTTGAAGAATACTAAAGTGTTGTTTTGGCGGAAGCACTTAGAAGGCGAACATTTGTTATAAAGTGTATACATTTACATTTTTTTTTCGAAAATGACCAATCGTTTCGCTTCAACCGTCTGGAGGCCATTGAAGTCCACTATAAGGAGAATAATCCTGGAATGTTTTCATCAAAAACCTTCATTTCTTTTCGACTGAAGAAAGAAAGACATGAACATCTTGGATGACATGGGGGTGAGTAAATTATCAAGAAAAGTTTATTTGAAAGTCAACTAATCCTTTAAGTGTCTGCATACAATGTTTTATTTTAATAAATTGTAGGGCTTAATTTGTTTTATGGGGGCTGCTTTGGTAATCAGGAAGTAACGAAGCATCGTTTACTGAAATCACGTGACTTTGACAGGTTTGATACCAGCTCTGAATCAAATGATTCACAAAGGTTTCGATGCTTCAAGAAGCAGTAGGTGCGTCCCAATTCGCGTACTTGTGCACTATTCTATGACGTTTTTAAGTACAAAGGTGCAGAAGTGCGTTCACACTGAAAATTCCAAAAAGAAAAAGTGCACTTTGAATACCCGGATGATGCACTAAATTAACGGAAAAAACGAAGTGTGGAATGTTGGACACTTCGTGCACTCGACTGTTGCAGCTTTAATTGCGTAGTGGAGGGGAAGGGAGGATCGGACTCCGTTGTTAAATGACAAAATAACCTTATACAATTCACGCACTACATGGATGAGTGCATAGTGCACAAGTACATAGTGTATAGTGCGTCATTTGGGACGCAACTAGTGTTTCGCACGCGCCCATCACTAGGTGGCTGTAGTGAGCCGTCTTACGTTTATAGACAGCGGTGGAGCTCGCGCAGAAGAAATTGGATGGTTGTTTGGAAACCGCAGTAAACGTTGGTCTTCTTCAATAGCTGTTACACCATTCACAGGTTTTCAGTTGTAAAGACGGAGATAAAACCACGAGACTCTGTAGCATTAGTCCTGTAAACGGCTCAGTTTTGTTGTTGGTCGTCATTAGGTAGTTGATCATGAACGTGGCTAAAAGTGGTTATCGTGTTTTCTCGGCTAACTCAACGCCCGCCTGCACGGAACTCTCTAAGAAGATTACTGAGTAAGTATCCTGTGACCAACTGCTCAATGTTTAACACGGCTCGTGACTACAGAGGCTGATCTTGATGTTGTATGAATGTGATGTTATTGGGATTTTGGCCTGTAGATCAGCTGACCTCATGACAGCTCAACCTGGCCTGAACCCATTATCTCTTTGATGTCATGTAGGCTAAAGTTGTTTAAGATTTGGATTGATAACTGATCTATAAAGCATCACCATTGTGCTCTTGAACATCAGGTTACTGGACATGTAGTAGGTGTACTTACTTTAAGACACTGTGGAAAGTAAATGTAATATTTCCCACATGTAATATCTTGTGCACGTGCAGAGAGCAGGAACAGTGGGCTATTCATCACATAAGCTGTGCATGTGACTGACTGCTCTTGAAAACAGTCTGCAATCATTGCAAACTGTGACTGAAGGAATACAATCTGTTTAATCACATTGTCATGCAGCTCTGCTTCAAAGTAGCTTTCATGATAAGAAACTCTTTGCAAACCTGTCTTGATTTTCTGCTTGTGTTTGCGCAGGCGTCTTGGAGTCGAGCTGGGGAAATCAGTTGTTTACCAGGAGTCAAACAGAGGTGATCAATAGTGCTTTGTTTATTCAATACTCTGTTGCGGACAGGGCGACCCTTGACATCCTGTCAGTTTCAACATGGACTAAACTCATTTTCACTACTGTAATTTGATTAAAAAAATCGTTCATTGTGCAAACTGTAAAGCATTTGTTAATCTATTAAAGTGATACTGCACCCAAAAATGAAAATTCTGTAATCATTTACTCACCCTCAGGTTAACTATTGACTTCCATAGTATTTTTCCCCCTCACACTATGGAAGTCAATCGTGCCCCACAACTGTTTGGTTACAAACATTCGTCAAAATATCTTCCTTTGTGTTCAACCGAACAAATTCATTCATACAGGTTTGGAACAACATGAGAGTGAGGAAATGATGAGAGAATTTTTATTTTTTAACTATCCCTTTAAGAATGGGTTTACAGTGTCCTTGTTACACTTTACATGTACTTACTTTAGTAATATCAGTAAATTGTGCATAATTACAAGCATATAGCTCTAATTACACTACCAGTCAAAAGTTTGGAAACATTACTTTTTTAATGTTTTTGAACGAAGTCTCTTATGCTCATTAAGGCTGCATTTATTATTACAATTTATTATTATAATTTATTACATTATTACAATGGTTTTCTAATTTATTATACTTTAGAATGTAATTTATTTCTGTGATCAAAGTTGAATTTTCAGCATCATTACTCTAGTCTTCAGTGTCACATGATCCTTCAGAAATCATTCTGATATGATGATTTATTATTAATGTTGGAAACAGTTGTGCTGCTTAATATTTTTTCAGGATTCTTTAAAAAGTTAAAAAATATTTATTTAAAATAGAAATCTTTTGTCACAATATACACTACCATTCAAAAACGGTTTGGGGTCAGTAATTTTTGAAAGAAATTAATAATTTTATTCAGCATGGATGTGTTAAATTGATAGTAAAGATTTATATTGTTAGAAAATATTTATATTTTGATTAAATGTTGTTCTTTTTAACCTTGTATTCATCAATGAATCCTGAAAAAGTATCACAGGAGGCAAAAAAAAAAAAAAAATTAAGCAACACAACTTTTTTCAACATTGATAATAACTGAGCATCAAATCAGCATATTACAATGATTGCTGAAGGATCATGTGACACTGAAGACTGCAGTAATGATGCTGAAAACTCAGCTTTGCTTCACAGAAATAAATTATATTTTAAAGTATATTAAAATAGAAAACCATCATTTTAAATTGAAATAATATTTCACAATATTACTGTTTTTTCTGTATTTATTATGAAATAAATGCAGCATAAGAGACTCAAAAACATTCAAAAACATTAAAAATAGTAATGTTTCCAAACTTTTGACTGGTAGTGTATATAGTAAGTACAAGTTGTTAATTAACATTACTTGGTACTTAAGTATACAATAACACTGTAACCTAAAAATGATTCTCCTTACTGCATTACATCACTGATTTGTTTATTTTCAGCTCACTTTTTGAGGTTTAGAAGACCATTGATCACTGAATTTTTGCGGTTTCAAACTTCATCTGTATCTTTCTCAAATTCTGCATCATTTTACAATAATGTTCCATGCATCACACACAACTCAAAAGATTGTCATATCTGTACACACAGGAGAACTTCTCACAAAACCATTCTACCTAATTCACAACATGTGCGCACGCACATGAGATTCTTCTTAATCTCGTCTAATGTTAATGAATTTGGAGTATTCTTAATGAGCGACCGTGTGCCTGAGGTTATTGTCATTTGAATAAAACACGCCCAAACTATCTCCAAATATGGGCTTTCTGTGCATCCATTCCTCTTGTCACGCTCAGCAGACATGTGACATTCTCTAAAGACGTATCTGAGAGCACATGTAAAGATGTGTGCCATCTTCAAAAAACAAAAAAACATTTCAAGCACAATAAACACCTTTTACCCAGATTACTGATCTCTCATTAGCTGGCTGTGCACATGCATATCTGCATTGTTTTTCAGAGAAACCTTGCAAATGGAGCCATAATACGGCTTACTTTTTACTATTTGACTGATTAAATATAATTAAAGTCGCCATGAAGTGGAAGTTGCGATAGTCTTTTCTTCTCTATAATGACTTCTGGAACAAGAAAAAATGTAGGTGGGATTAATTTTGTTCATGGGGAATTGATTGGATAGTTGTGGTTTGCTGTTGATGGATCTCATGTGAGTGAGTTTGTCCTGACCTCATGCCAGTAAACTTGTCATCAGAGAAGAGAAGTCATTGGAAGAGGGAGGGGGAGTTATTTTGATCAAAGATTATGAGGGCATACTCATTGCGTACTCATGTGTAAAATACATTTTAGTACGGAAATTGTGATTTGTTCTTGATTATATTTTAGTGTAGGCAGTTTCATTCATACTACACATGTTCATGCTTCATAGAACATACTATTTTAATGGTCGCGAAGATCGTTTTTTCAAATAGTACCTACTTGAATAGTACATGGTTTCAGACACAGCTCTAATGTTTAATTTAAGAAATATGGAGGCATTATAATACTGACAATTTATTTTTTAATATAAAAATTATGTAATTAAAATTGATGTTGAGTGTATGTATTGTATATGTGTTTCTTTTTTTTTTTCTTTTTTTTTGAGGTAAAATATTATATTTTCTTCATGAGGTTCACCCAAATCTGTTAGTGGCAACTAAATAATCAAATTTAACTTTGCTTTTGTGATGTGTTTGCTTTTATCTTACAGAAACGAGAGTTGAGATCAAAGAGTCTGTGAGAGGCCAAACAATCTTCATCATCCAGACCATTCCCAGGTAAGAGTGTATTGGATCGAATTCAAAATAGGAAATCAGCACGCTTATTAATCACATTTAGGATGTTTAAACATCTTTGTATCTGTGCATTTTGCATTTTGTTCACATAAAAATCATTGTCTCTTTGTCCATGGAACACACTTTTTAGTATTTATTTACATGGTATCTTACCTTTTTTGCTGAACTGCATACATTCTTCTTTTAGGCCCAGAAGCATGCTAGAACTAAAATTCATTTTTCTGTCTCTGTCAGAGATGTCAACACAGCTATTATGGAGCTGCTGATTATGGCCTATGCACTGAAGACCTCCTGTGCCAAGAACATCATCGGCGTGATCCCATACTTCCCCTACAGTAAACAGTGTAAGATGAGGAAGAGGGGATCTATAGTGTGCAAACTGCTCGCTTCAATGTTAGCTAAAGCAGGTAATTCCTTATAATTTCTATGATGTTCTTTCTTTTGTTTTCACACTGCCAGTCCAAAAAATTTGGACACAATACTAAAAAAACTTGAATATTACATGTGCATGCTGGACACTAGATGACTGCTTTTCCTTCAGTGACTGCTCCAAATGAAAACTATTTGTTTTAAAATAATTTTACCATCTGCCGTGTTAACTAGGTCTGACTCATATAATCACCATGGATCTGCACCAGAAAGAGATCCAGGGCTTCTTTACTTTCCCTGTGGATAACCTGCGGGCTTCTCCATTCCTGCTGCAATACATTCAGGAGGAGGTTGGCAGCTTTTACTGTCAAAAACTTCACCTTTTTAATTTAAAAGAAAAACAAATCTACTGAAATAACTAACACTGATCATATTGTTTATCTTATTTCTTTTTTGCATAGGTTCCTGATTATAGAAATGCTATCATTGTAGCAAAGTCCCCATCCGCTGCAAAAAGGTAACAGCTCCTGGATTTGTGTTTTGAGTGTGAAAGCAGGCCTAGATTAAATTTGCTTACTTTTTTCCATTTTCTGAATTTGAGGGAGTGGATTTCAAACATAAATTATTTTAAACAGAGCTTTTCACTGAAAGCGTTATCAGATTAATTAACATAAAGCTGGATTACTGTACATTTGCAAAGATTTGTTAGTGCAGATTGCATGTCGGTCTGCTTAGTTTACGGTATTTCGGAAACCAAACTTTCAGGTTGCTTATAGTACCCCACTATGCTTTTTTGGCTATTACCTTTTATGTAGTGTGTAATCTAGCTGTTTTCAATTGTTAAAGGTCTTAAAGTTTTGAAGCCTGAAAAAGTCGTCAATAATTCCAGCCGTACTTCATGTTACAAATTGATTTTGTAAAACTGACGCCATCATTACTGTCTGTATCACTGTGTATTGAGCGTTAAGGAAGATTTGGAGCTGAAATGGAATGGGCGTTTGGTTTCTGACACATGCTGTAATCGCAACAGACTGGGTCATCTGACCAATCAGAGCACGCTCTCAGAAAGAAGAGGTTTAGTGAGAATTAATCCTTTATCAAACAATTTCAGGCACTGTGAGAAAAAATGTGATTCTTTAATGTGTATTGTGAGAAAATGAATGTGTTTTTTGACCTTGGATGCTTGTAAACCTATGGTAGAAGACTCCAAAACAAAATTCGGAGCCTTTAAAATGGCATAATGGTGCACTTTAATGGTAAAGAATGGATGTCATGCAGATTTACACTATTCTGGTTCTGATTCCACTTAACAATTTTGGTTTAACAATTCCATAAACTGTACACTTCTAACAAAAAAAAAACATCAGTCTAGTCCCCACACAAAATAATTTAATAATCTCTTGTCATTGTCTCTTCAGGGCTCAGTCATATGCGGAGCGTTTGCGTCTTGGCCTGGCCGTCATGCACGGAGAAGCTCAGTGTTCGGAGTCAGACATGGCAGATGGGCGTCATTCTCCTCCATGTGTCCGCAACACCTTTGGACACTCTGGCTTGGAGTTGCCATGTAAGAGCCACCACACTGTAGATCTGCATGACCCAGCAGCTTGAACCCTATGACTAAACATTATTAAGAGTTTTAATCAGGTTAGAAACACAAACTTAAGCAGCAAGGCAGCTAATTGGGCTTCTAAAAACTCTCACAAAACCTGTCAAAAACATGTCCTACTTATATTTAACCCTAAAAATCAAAAAGAAAGAAAAGATTATTTTTTTTTAACAAAATTAATGTTACTATTTTTACATTAAGACATTATTTCCTGGCAAAAAAAAATCACATTCTCATCAACGTATAACAAAGATGTTTAAATTGCAAAGAAAATGTCAAAAGTAATATAAAGAAGCAATGTGGTTTTCAGAATTAGAAATTTGATCAAGCCGAATTCTTGTTGAAATAATGAAAAAATGAATTTAATTTTTCTGCTTTCAGTATTAAAGAAAAAAAAAAAAAAGTATAGTTCACAATCTGAAAATTTGCTTAATTGTCAGTGTAAAAAAAAAAGGTGAGTAAACTAATTGTTTCATTTTACTTTAATAATAATTTAAATTTACAAAAAAACAAAACAAAACAAAAATAACCCTTTTTGATTTTGGGGTGAAATGGGACCTAAACATGTTTTTGTGAGATTTATATCATGATCCTGTTATTGAAGGGGTCGATTGTAGCATTCAGCCTGCAGAATAGCTGATTTTGGAGATCTGTTGATTAGTTCAAGATAGGTCAAGAGATTAACCTTCCCCCTTTCATTTAGATGTTTACAAAGGCTTTGTCTCAAAAGTCAGTAAGTGAGCTACCTAGACAGCATTGAGTCTGCTCTGTTCTGTTCCAAAACCTTGCGAGCCACCAAAGCAGAAAAACATTTTATGCATATTCGTAGCTCTTGACTGGTGATGTCCTCAAGTACTCATAAGTTGATTAAAGTTGGCATGAAATGGAAGTTGCGATAGTCTTTTCTACCCTATTGTGATGTATGGCTTCTGGAACAAGAACACATGTTTGAGGGGTTCCAAAATGGGGAATTTATTTTACAATTTTGGGTGGGACAATCCAATTGGTTAGAGGGGGTCGGCAACTTGCTGTACTCTGTGACTTTCTTTCCAATAATCAACAGGGCACAATACTGTATGGTCCTGCGATTTTAAAACAAACCTTGGAAAATAGATCTCCACAGACCAACATTTAAAGAACTGCTCAAAATCATAGAATATGTTTGTCTCATGTTAGTTACTGTTATGAGAGAGATTTTTTTTCATGATAAAAGGTTTATGCATGCTGTTTAGGTAGACACTTACAAATAAAAGAATTAGAAAAGTCAGTCATTTAGGTTTTGAGGGAGAGACATTATTTTCACTATTCCATGTGCTATTTGTTCTAGATTTTAAGATACTTGCATCTTACCTTGAGCATACAATTTTTTAATTAAGAAATTCATAAACACACTGTGATATTTAGCATATTAATATATGAGCAGGTCTTGTGTGGTATGTGTCTTGGCCTTTTTATATATTCACATTGCCTGAGAGGAGTTCACTCCAAGTAGCTTGTACATTTATGGTTTTTATATGGACTTTAACAATCCTCAAAAGACCCTCTCTTGTCTTTTTTCTCAATTTCAAAGCAGTTAATTCAACTTTAAAACTAAAAAAAAAAAAAACTTTGAAAAAATATTTTAAGGTTTAATAAGGATTGTTGAAGTCCTGGTTTCTTGTCTGTATGTTCTATCATTTGTGTGTGGATTTTTGTTTAACGTGATGTTTATTTATTGGTAATAGGCAAACAACAAGCTCCGTTCCCAGGCATAGAGCTCCCAAGTATGATGGTTAACTCTATTTGCTTCCGATCACAGCAGTGAACACGCTGAAATGGTTCCTATTGCATGCGTGCAGTGGCTGAGGTCTCTCAGTGTCTGTGATCCCAGCACTCTGAAGTACTTACTCTGTTCACCCTCAGGTCTTTTTTAAATCACCCAAAAATGAAAAAAAAAAAAAAAAAAAGTCATCATTTACTTGTGTTGTTCCAAACCTGTAAGACTTTTGTTCATCATTGATAGAAAAAAATTATATTTTAAATGAAATCGAGTGATTTCTGTCCCTCCATTGATAGTCCACGCAACTACCACTTTGACACTTTAAAAGGTTCATAAAGAGATTGTAAACTAGTCCAAATTTTCTGAAGCGACACAATCTCTTTATATTACAGATTTAATTTAGGCTTTTGTTCACATATAAGAATTGATCAACGAACATAGAAGCTCAATCGTATTTGCTTGATGCGCAAGAACGAACCTCACTGCATTGGTTCTTGAGGAAGCTCAAACATGCTGCATAACACACAAGAATGAACCTCATTGGTTCTTGAGGAAGCTCAAACATGCTGCATAACACACAAGAATGAACCTCATTGGTTCTTGAAACCTCGTTGGTTCTTGTGGAAGCTCTAAAATGCTGTGTAACACACAAAAATGAACCTCCTTGGTTCTTGCTGAAGCTGAAATGTGCTGCGTAACACGAGAATGAACCTCATTGGTTCTTGATGAAGCTCAAATGTGCTGCGTAACACAAGAATGAACCTCATTGGTTCTTGATGAAGCTCAAATGTGCTGCGTAACACGAGAATGAACCTCATTGGTTCTTGATGAAGCTCAAATGTGCTGCGTAACACACGAGAATGAACCTCATTGGTTCTTGCTGAAGCTCAAATGTGCTGCGTAACACGAGAATGAACCTCATTGGTTCTTGTGGAAGCTCAAATGTGCTGCGTAACACGAGAATGAACCTCATTGGTTCTTGTGGAAGCTCAAATGTGCTGCGTAACACGAGAATGAACCTCACTGGTTCTTGATGAAGCTGAAATGTGCTGCGTAACACAAGAATGAACCTCATTGGTTCTTGTGGAAGCTCAAACGTGCTGCGTAACACGAGAATGAACCTCATTGGTTCTTGTGGAAGCTCAAATGTGCTGCGTAACACGAGAATGAACCTCATTGGTTCTTGTGGAAGCTCAAATGTGCTGCGTAACACGAGAATGAACCTCACTGGTTCTTGATGAAGCTGAAATGTGCTGCGTAACACAAGAATGAACCTCATTGGTTCTTGAGGAAGCTCAAACATGCTGCATAACACACAAGAATGAACCTCATTGGTTCTTGAGGAAGCTCAAACATGCTGCATAACACACAAGAATGAACCTCATTGGTTCTTGAAACCTCGTTGGTTCTTGTGGAAGCTCTAAAATGCTGTGTAACACACAAAAATGAACCTCCTTGGTTCTTGCTGAAGCTGAAATGTGCTGCGTAACACGAGAATGAACCTCATTGGTTCTTGATGAAGCTCAAATGTGCTGCGTAACACAAGAATGAACCTCATTGGTTCTTGCTGAAGCTCAAATGTGCTGCGTAACACGAGAATGAACCTCATTGGTTCTTGTGGAAGCTCAAATGTGCTGCGTAACACGAGAATGAACCTCATTGGTTCTTGTGGAAGCTCAAATGTGCTGCGTAACACGAGAATGAACCTCACTGGTTCTTGATGAAGCTGAAATGTGCTGCGTAACACAAGAATGAACCTCATTGGTTCTTGTGGAAGCTCAAACGTGCTGCGTAACACACGAGAATGAACCTCACTGGTTCTTGCTGAAGCTCAAATGTGCTGCGTAACACACGAGAATGAACCTCACTGGTTCTTGATGAAGCTGAAATGTGCTGCGTAACACAAGAATGAACCTCATTGGTTCTTGTGGAAGCTCAAATGTGCTGCGTAACACGAGAATGAACCTCATTGGTTCTTGCTGAAGCTCAAATGTGCTGCGTAACACGAGAATGAACCTCATTGGTTCTTGCTGAAGCTCAAATGTGCTGTGTAACACACGAGAATGAACCTCACTGGTTCTTGATGAAGCTGAAATGTGCTGCGTAACACGAGAATGAACCTCATTGGTTCTTGCTGAAGCTCAAATGTGCTGCGTAACACGAGAATGAACCTCATTGGTTCTTGCTGAAGCTCAAATGTGCTGCGTAACACGAGAATGAACCTCATTGGTTCTTGCTGAAGCTCAAATGTGCTGCGTAACACACGAGAATGAACCTCATTGGTTCTTGATGAAGCTGAAATGTGCTGCGTAACACGAGAATGAACCTCATTGGTTCTTGCTGAAGCTCAAATGTGCTGCGTAACACGAGAATGAACCTCATTGGTTCTTGCTGAAGCTCAAATGTGCTGCGTAACACGAGAATGAACCTCATTGGTTCTTGCTGAAGCTCAAATGTGCTGCGTAACACACGAGAATGAACCTCATTGGTTCTTGTGAAAGCTCAAATGTGCTGCGTAACACGAGAATGAACCTCATTGGTTCTTGCTGAAGCTCAAATGTGCTGCGTAACACACGAGAATGAACCTCATTGGTTCTTGTGAAAGCTCAAATGTGCTGCGTAACACGTGAGAATGCACATTAAGAAAACATGCTTGAGCTTCCATTTATCACAACTGACGTATGCGTTGATGAATGGTTATATGTGAATAACCTAAATTAAATCTGTTCATCATATAAAGTGATCGTGTCTCTTCAGAAAATTCTGACTAAACTGTTCAAATAATTCTGATTAGTTTTATAATCTCTATGAACGTTTTGAAGTAGCAAAGTTGTGTTTAGTAGATGAACGAAAGTCTTATTGATTCGGATCGACATGAGGGTAAGTAATTGATGACAGAATTTAAATTTTTCCTCATTATTATGAGCATAAGAGCAGTTAAAATGTATTATATTATTGTAAAAATAGTAATGTAAGCTATTATGAAGAGTAGGGGTGGGTGGTATGTCTAAAATATCACAATACAAGTGTGCAAACAATATGTATCATGATTATTTTCAATGTAAATTCAATTATAAAAGTTTATATTTTAATAAGCATGTCGTACTTACCATTTTTGCATATTCCAGTTAACTATTTTACAAATAATGTACTTCATCTTAAGGTATATATTTTTTTGAAATATTTAATCATTTGAAGCCTTTGCACACAGCTGCACAAAATATCCACCATATATAGCGCCATACCACCCAGCCTTATTATATATATATATTTTTATAAATAATGCTAAAAATGAATGTTTAAACTTCAGAGTGCTTCACTCAAACAGAACTAAGAAGCCTCAAATTAAGTGCTTATTTTCAAATTCCATGTAATTATCATCGTTTGTTCCATTGAAATGGAACCATTGAATGTCTGTCCAAGAGATATGCCTTTATTTGTGATCCAGGCTCATCTTGCCAATCAACACACCATGCCTGCTTATGAAAACCCATAGACTGGAGTTTTTAAATGGTAGTTTTTTAGCTGCTTGTAACCAAGGCCCTTGCATCGTCTTGGAAACACATGACCTTGATAAATAGAGGAAGGTGTTCGTTGAAAGTTTTTATGAAGAGACAGAATTTTTGATACTGGGCCAAATTAAAAACAAGCTAGCATATGTGAAGTCAGCATATGCTTTGTGTTCACATAAGCTTGTAGACGTACACAGTGAGAAACAGTTTAACAGCACCATTGATTCATATTACTTATGAAATAGTAAACTTAAATATCTGATACCAGACTTTGCTGTTGTCTATTAGCACTTTTGGGGTCGTTCACACAGGACGTCATCTTGCATTCCATCTAAATGATTTTTTATTATTATAGTTGGTCGGCTGTTTGTATATTTAATGAGCACCATATTTTAGTGGTGATGCACTTTAACAAAAACTAATATTCGTCAATTAACTTTTTTTGTGACTAAGACAAGACTATGAGGAGATGACACCAAGGTCACAATAAACTATGCCTATGACTATATTATTATGCAGTATTGATGACAAAAAAGAAGCGCCGTGGATGATCTAAAAATACAGACAAACAAGTAAGCTGGAGTTTATTGATCTCCATTGAGAGAGCTTGCTTAAAGAAAAGTTTCATTCAGCCAGTCTGTGTTCCTTCACAAGCCGCTTGAGCTGTTTATTGCGAATAAATATGCCCTTCTCAATGATGAACTGTATTAAATCCAAACGTGGATCTTGACTATATTGTTTGCGATTATGGTTGCTGAGTAAATGCACTTACATTGCAATTCAATGTTCTTTATGCTGTTGTTTTAATAGAAAGTTCTTAAAAGTGTAGTTCACCCAAAAATGTAAATTCTTGTAAATCATTTTCTCACCCTCAAGTTGTTTCAAACCTGTATGAATTTCTTTACTCTACTGAACACAAAAGACATTTTGAAGAATGTCAAAAACCAAACAGTTGATGGACCCCAGGGCAGTGATTATCAATTTAACCATTATGCAGCATGAAAAAAGTTCATATTTAGTCTACTAAACCTTGACTAAACAAAAACATTTCAAATATGGTAAAAACTCAAAAGCACATTTGACAGAGGACTAAGACTATATTTTAAAAATAGCAGACAAAATGAACACTACACTGCAACAGCTTTTTCTAAAATACTGAAATTTAGAAATTTTTATTTAGCAGAAAAACTGAAAATAAAGTAAATTAAACCAGTAGACACAAAGTTCTTCTGGAACGAGTTGCTTTTTGATATTTCAACCAAACAGATTTTACATCTTGCTACTGAATAACATCATTTTCCATTTGTGTGCAGAAAATAGACACATTGCAAAAATTTAATGTGTCATTTGAGAAACGCCAATTAAATGTCACTGTTTTAGTCATTTCAGTCTTTCAAAACTATTTCAGCTGAAATAGAAAAATTATTTTTTTTTTCCTTTCAAAAAATAAATAAATAAATAAATAAATAAAAAATAAAAGCGACTCCAAGGCACACTTCAGATTCAAATAATTAAAAAAGCCTTTATTCACTGCCTAATTTATTTGGAAAACTTTTAAAAAATACATGGCTGCAAATCCACGTTCAGCAACAAAATTCCTTTTTCAGGAAGTAACCTATAAATGCCTCTGCCTTAGAAAAGCCAAATTTGACGCCTGTCAAATGAAGATGATTAACATCAGAAAAACCACTAGGTGAAGTAAAGCTAGCCTCCAAGGACACCACTAGATGGTGTCACAATAAGAAAAATTCTTGCTGTTTTGGCCAAATATTTTCAGTTGCCAGACATTCAGTGCATCACTGTTTTCAAGACTTTGTGTCATGTAAAGCCCTGTTCACACTGAAAGCCATTAAAACTGGAATTCTACTGGAGTCTGTGCCGATGGTTACTAGTAGAGTACTCGACTTCAGTTTCCAAACATGTCAGGCGGAAAAACACTGACTGTATTGGTAGTCTGCATCATGTCTCTGATCATTTGCACAGAGATAATCTCTGCCATGTGACTAATCACTGTGGAAAATTGCATCATTACAACACTGATTGGCTGATGACACTGCAAGAATGAAGACTTCATGTCTTAAACAGATTGCAGACAAGGAAAACATCTGCAATTAAATATTTGTGTTTTTTTTTTTTTTTTAAATATTCCTCAAGCTTTTTAAATGGCTTCTTTTCACATTTCCGGTGTTCTCAGTAGCGGAAGTCTGTAAAATTCTATAGTGGTGAACGGAAACTATAACAGATATAACTTTTGCTTTCCCATTTGCTTCAATAACAAAAGAAAACAAATGGCACAAGTTATGTTGGTCTGAAGACAGAAAAATGTAAAATTTCTTGTCACTCTCTCAACTGTGGAAATGCATTATCGCAGTCTGAAAAAAAAAAAAGTCCATGTGCATGTTGGTTTTAATCATCATTGAAGAAATATGTTTGTTGCATCTCTGTGCAGGTGCCTCCATTGCACTCCATCAGCTGTAGCTCTCTTTAGGTCAAGATCTCGTCCTCTGTGAACAGCACCTTTCAAACGTGCCATTTTAGATTTTTATAGCTCAGCGGCTCCTTGCAGTAGTGGTCTATAAGCCTGTAAGGTCTGTAAACCTTGTTAATCTTACAGTATAAATATCAAAAAGCTCTGTAGGTCGTGCTGTTGATGAAAGGCATGTGTTGAAGGCATGCATAACTCCTTTAACCCCCATGTATTCTTAAATCGACCCACCAGTCTTCCTCTCTCATGTTTACTTGGGTCGGAGTGTGTGTTTTGGCTGTGTTCCAGTGTCTTTCCTCTGGATGAATGACATTAGCCCTTCTTGACCTCTCCTAAATTACAGCATTGTCCTGGAGTCTGTTATGCTGACTCAAGGACAGATTGATTGATTGTTTGATGTGTAGTTTCCTGCACTGAATCTTAGTGTAAACCTCTAGACATTTGCCTCTATGATTGGGTATACTGGGGACCAAGAGATGATCATTTTGATTTCTGCATGGCATGAGTTTTTTCATTGCTATTTGGATTGAATTGTAGGTGGGGTAAAATGGGAAACGTTCTCCAAATAGGCTAGTGTTGTGCTATGCTATGCTATGCTATGGGGTCCTTGCAGGACTCTTTAAATTCTAGTTTTACCATTTGGATATATGGGTTGGTTGGGCCATTACATAAAGTTCTAGGCCAATTCATACACTTCTTACCCCATCTTACCCAATCTACTTTAATGATGGAATGTGATTGATTGGACTCTGTAAAAATGATTTCCTGAAATGATGTGAAACACCAGTTGATATTTGTCTTTATAGTAATGATGGCCAAGGAGAAACCACCCATCACTGTTGTCGGAGATGTTGGAGGCCGTATCGCCATCATTGTCGTAAGAAATGCAGATTTTTGGACTAGTTGGCCGTATGACAGTGATTTTTATGATTGACATGATGAGCAATGCGTGTGGTTTCCATCCTGTAGGATGATATCATAGATGATGTGGAGGACTTTGTGGCAGCAGCTGAGATTCTGAAAGAGAGAGGAGCTTATAAGATCTACATCATGGCCACTCACGGGCTCTTGTCTGCGGACGCCCCGCGCCTCATCGAGGAGTCCGCTATAGATGAAGTGAGTATTTCAGCTCATTTACTTGAACATCCACTGGGAAGTGGATGGCTCATTCTGGCTCTCCAAAAAAACATTAAACTAATCGATGCTTTTCACATTTGAAGCATTAAAAATTCCAGATTTACCATGACTAACCAACCAAACCATGTATTTAGGATTGGGGGATCCTTAAAGTGTTAGTTCATCCAAAAATGAAAATTGCCCCATAATTTGCAGCCATCCTAGGTGTATATGACTTTTCTTCTTTCAGCCAAATGCAATGAGAGTTATATTAAAAAAAAAAAAATATCCTGGCTCTTCCAAGCTTTATAATGGGAGTGAATGGTACCGTATATTTTAAAGCCCAAAAAAGCACTTCCATCCATGATAAATGTAATCTATATGGTTCCAGGCAGTTAATAAAGGCATTCTAAAACAACGCCTTGTGTTTTTGTCAGAAAAATATCGATATTTATAACTTTATAAATGGCCGTCCGCGCATTCACAAGATAGTCGAGTTCCGGTGGAAGCATGACATCTGACCCCATGTATGATGGAGGTGTAGCATAAGCTTGGTTGAGAATTGACGAAAGCAGAAGCACAGAGGATAGAGAAAAACAAAATACTGGTCACAAATTAGAAGTCTAAAATGAGAAGTTTTAAAGGAAACATGTTGGAGGATTTCATTATAAGAGAAGAGGAACTACATCGTACGACGGGTCAGAGGTCACCCCTCCGCTGTAACTCAACCCTCCTGAACACGTGGACGGCCGTTACTGGAAGCTAATGATTACAGTTTATAAAGTTATAAATATGGATATTTTTCACAACACTTCGAAAGGCCTTTATTAACGCCTGGAGTTGTATGGATTACTTTTATGATGGATTGATGGATGTGCTTTTTTGGGCTTCAAAATTTAGGGTACCATTCACTCCCATTATAAAGCTTGAAAGAGCCAGGATTTTTTTTTTTTTTTTATATATAACTTTGTTTATGTTTGGCTGAAAGAAGAAAATCATATACACTTAGGATGGCTTGAGGGTGAGTAAATTATGGGAAAATTTTCATATTTGAGTCAACTAACCCTTTAAGAAACTGCCATTTAATGTCTAAAGCAATTATGGCCCGGATACTTTGGGGCGTGAATTGGGAAAAGTAGGTGATTCTTCAAAAAAGTTCAGCAGAACACTTTCAAATGGAATAAAGAAATTCATGAAGTTCACAAGTGGCACTATTTTTTTTTTTTTTTTTTTTTTTAGAAGGGGCTAGATGTCTATCATGGATGCTATGTTTATCATCAAATATTGATTTTAACAGATATTGAAATGATGTTGCATGACCAAATGTTTGGGATATCTTTCAGGTGGTGGTGACCAACACTGTCCCTCATGAAGTGCAAAAGCTGCAGTGTCCTAAGATCAAGACAGTGGATGTCAGTATGATCCTGGCCGAGGCAATCCGACGCATTCACAACGGGGAGTCCATGGCCTACCTGTTCCGCAATATCACAGTAGATGACTAGCCAACAGACACATTTGGGTTAGAGGAAAAGGTGAGGTGTAGAGTTTAGGGAAGTATTTTCCCTCTTGCTCAGTTGAGAGGTGTGCCAATGCAGTTCCCCATTCCCAGCAGAACCAAACACTACAATCACCTTCATTTCTCATATTAACCCCTTATATTCTACAAAACCGTCTAAACAAACTCATTGCCAAATATAATAAATTAACAAATACTCAAACCTGTAAATTTACGCACATAGCCTATTTTTTCTAAACACAGATATGAAGTTCTATTCCAATGTGAAGAACATGAATTATGCAAGTGTTCACTTACCTGTACATCTGTTTTTACCTTTAAGTGATATACTGCAGTAAAATCTTCAGTTTTAGATCTACTTTCCTGATAGAAAACTGGTGATTTTTGTGGTGATTTTAATTCTGCCAAATTAAGTTGCTTCAAAATGAAAGGGAAAGTTCACCCAGAAATGAAAATACTTTAATGTTTACTTATTTAATTTTGTTCTAAACCCATATGATTTTCTTTCTTCTGTGGAACACACAAGGAAATAAAACTCTCTATTATATTATTTAGACACGAGCATCCAGTATATTCTTACAATTTTAGTATTTTTTCAAAATATTTTTGGTGTTCCAAGGAAGAGAGTAATTTATACAGGTTTGTAAGATGTGATGTTGAGTAAATATTGAATTTCTTTTTTGGGTGAACTATTCCTTTAACTCTTGATGTGTATGGTGCACATTAAAGGCCAGGGTATACTTCATTTTCTGCGTTCTGCTCCTTCTCGTGCACAGTCTTTAAAGTATTCTTAACCGCAGATGGGTGAGTTTGACACATGCGCTGTACATTTGCTTTTCTATACTCTACCAGATGTCATAGGGCAGCATTGAGTCGTGTCATTTACAGGATATTCGCCCGAAGTGATAGAAGAAGAAATGTAGCAGATCTGCTATTGCATGCAAAGTTTAGAACAAGAACCAGAACAATAACAATGGAGAAAGATATGCTGCTTAGTTTACTGTCCTTGGAACAGCATGTTTTGTATCACTTCTTCGACTGCTGTACAGTACATCACAGCTACGTATTGCCACCTAGTGGTCTCTTCTGTCTCAACATTCACCTTTCACATGCACAGTTGTGTGCGGACAGAAAAATTAGACTGCACGCTCCGCCGACCCTCTGGATGACGAAAATTATGTCACAGAATGCAGACAGTGAAAGTATACTTTGGGCTTAAATAAACACAATATTTGTTTGGGAAAATACTGGTTTCTGACTGGTTTTGCTTGGTTGATCGGTGTCATGAATGTATACTCAATGGGACAAAACGGTAACGCTTTACAATAAGGGTCTCAATTGTTAACATTAGTTAATGCATTAGTTAACATGAACTTACTGTGAGAAATATATTTTTTACAGCATGTATTAACCTTTGTTAATGTTAGTTTAAAAATACAGTTGTTCATTGTTCAGGTTTCTTCACAGTGCATTAATTAATGTGTAATAATGTAATTATTAACTGTGGTTAACTATTGTTAAAGGATTAGTTCACCCCAAAATTAAAATTCTGTCATTTATTACTCACCCTCAT
This sequence comes from Chanodichthys erythropterus, assembly GCF_024489055.1. Lineage (NCBI taxonomy): Eukaryota > Metazoa > Chordata > Actinopteri > Cypriniformes > Xenocyprididae > Chanodichthys > Chanodichthys erythropterus. Next base: position 52,617,434 of record NC_090223.1, on the reverse strand, counting down.
GTCATTCCACACATATAAGACCTTCGTTCATCTTCAGAACACAAATTAAGATATTTTTGCACCAAAAAAACCAAACAAAATAATGCATTTATTCAACAATATCTAGTGATGGGTGATTTTCAAAACACTGCTTCATGAAGCTTTGAAGCTTTACGAATCTTTTGTTTCAAATCAGTGGTTCAGAGCGTGTATCAAACTGACAAAGTCACGTGATTTCAGTAAACGAGGCTTTGTTACGTCATAAGTGTTTCAAAATTTCAATAGTTCATGTCACTTTGGCAGTTTGATACACGCTCCGAACCACTGATTCGGGAAAAAAAGATTTGTAAAGCTTTGAAGCTTCATGAAGCAGTGTTTTGAAATCACCCATCACTAGATATTGTTGAATAAAGTCTTTTTATTTTTGTTTTTTTTGCCGCACAAAATGTATTCTCGGCGCTTCGTAACATTAAAGTTGAACAACTGTAGTCACATGTTTTTAATTTTGTCTTTAGTAGTTTTCTGGGCTTCTGCAAGTGTTCGTTATCTTGCACACCTTTTTTTTTAATCTTTTTTTTTTTTTTAAGACCAAGCTTCTGCGCACATACACACTCAAACCTATAGACTAAACATGTAAATGAACGGCAAGAATGCATTGGAGGTATTTGGTTTTTCAGTGGGAAGGGTGTCATTTAATTGGCCCCTAAAGTAATAATTAACAATTTTTAAAATGGAAGTAATTCAATCAAAAAGCTCTAATAATTTTCCTATTGTCACTGTGAAACTGCTTTGAAACAATATGTATTGTGAAAAGCGCTATATAAATGAAGATGACTTGACTGAGCCATCAGATTTTATCAAAAATATCTTAATTTGTGTTACGAAGATGAACTAAAGTAGTAGGAAGAGTAATTAATGACAGATTTTTCATTTTTGGCTGAACTAACCCTTTTACAAATGAAACTCTGTTGTAAAATGTTACCGGCAAAACAAATGAGCTCTAAATGAAGCAAGTACTGTGAATACTTCTCTATATACTCCTACACAACAAAACTAAGGGAGCAAAAATAGCATGTAAAACTCGTCTCTGTCTAATCTGTTCCTCAGTTTCGGTGTATTACATTTGTGTGCTAATGTCAAGATCTGGTGTAGAAAATACGACTTTGGGTTTTATCTTGAGGGCATTTGAAACCATATTAGCAATACTAGACCAATGCAGTATACTGTGAACACTTGGCTAGTTAGCATTTAAAACCACACAAACAGATAATACCATTTAGCTTTTGCTTCCTGATTAAACCTTAGATGAGCGGGATTTCTGACGGATGGAGAACACATGCACCAGCACTGCCCCGCACGTCCCCATACTTCCTCTGTGTGTGTTTGTCTCTGCCGTTGAGCTGTCGGTCGGTGTTCGTTTGAAGCACAGCAACACTTCTTTCTTTTAACCTTGTCTTCCACTTCTCGGTGTTCCTCATTATATGTCAACTAGCTGTTTCCCAGTGCCTCACTCTGTGAGAGTGACAGTGGTTGCTATGGCAACCTTATTCAAAGCTGTTCTAGCTATATTTTTGCTGTTGTGCAAATATGGTCCAGAGAACCATACAGAGAACAAAAATTTTTTTGCTACAATGTACTGTTTCTGCTGTTGCTTTGCAATCTTATTTTTGTAAATAAACACAGATTTGCTTCATGCTGCTCTGTTGAATCTTTATTGAATTGAAACATAAAAAGCACATGCACTTTACGACGGGCTGTGATGAATTTAAACATGTCCATCAAGCTCCTGTCGGGATGTGATGTCATCAATGGTCTTCGGTATTAGAGGACGAGTTCGTGAAGGACCCTTTACTTGCTCTAAACTCCTCAGGTTTTCACACGACACTGAGGAGCTTAGACCAAGTCAGGGGACCCAAACAACAGACATTTCTGGGTCACATTTTGTCTCAAAAGCAGCATAACAAAATGCGTAAAGAAAATGATGGCTGTTTTAAGGACAGATACGATTTTGTTTTTGTAATGTGACATTGCATTATTCATTCACACCTTTTTTCTATTGATTTTTGTCTGTCAATGATGATTTGCAGTTTTTATCAAATATTATAAAGATTTTTTTTTTTTATCTGCATAAATTAAAAACAGTATAGTAAGTAAACATTAAATTACTATGGTGAATAAATAAATATAATTTATTTATTTTATTTAATTTTGCCCTGTGCTTAATGCAAAACATCTTTCCACACTCAAAAACAAGATTTACGCAGTTTAATTGATTAATTGAACAATCATTTACCATTTATTCAGTTAAATTATGCAAGGATTATTCAATTCAATTTGATGGATTTTTAAATTGCGTAAATCTTAAACATTTTTTGAGTGTAAAATCTACATTTTCTTGAAGGAAAGTGTCATTTCTTATATCCTTTTCATATTTTTGAGTGAAACGGGACCCAGACATGGATACCCAAAAATGACAATTCTTTCATATATTCACCCTGATGTCGTTCCAAGCCTCCCTTCGTTCTGTGGAACATAAAACATGTATATATATTTTAAATGTTGATAATTTTGGTAAAATTTTTACCAATTTAAAAACATTTTACCAAAAAAAATCATCTTTTAAGTTCTGCAGGAGAAAGTCATGACATGTGGGTAAGTACATAATGACAGAATTTATATTTTTGGGTGAACTAAACCTTTAAATGTTTTCAAGAGATTTACCCAAAAATGCATACTTAATAACTTAAGAACAGTTTAAAATGGTCAAATATTGACACAACTTAAGGATCTTTACATCTCAAAAGAATAATGATAGTTGTATTAACATATAGCAAACATACCTCCAATTGTTCTCCAGTTGTAACCTCTGTTATCTATGAAACACAGATTGGTGAGAGCGCGGCACTTATCTGTCTGTGGATGGCTGTTGAGCAGACATCTGTGTGTTTAAACCTGACTTTAAGAGGAACTAGACATGCAGCATTTAGAGGTCACTTCCCACTTTCGGCCTCAGGAAACAATACACCTTGTATCTACTGTTTGTTTGAAAGGGGAAATACTCACAATTTGTGTGTATAAGTGGGCAACTAACTGTTTTAGTGTATGGACATTTTGGGAAACCTTACGTTGAATAGTCGTTCCAAACATGAATTTCTTCTGTTGAATGCAAAAAGAGATGATCTGCTTGTTTTAATGCAACCGAAATGCAAGATTTTCAAAACGAAGAAAAAAAAATCACCATGAAAGTAGCTCATATGACTTTTTATTACAAGTCTGTGTATGAGGAACATACTAAAATTAAACCGTTTCAACATTTTCACTTACTTCATTAGCATATTTTGTGTGTGTGTGTGAGTTTTCAAGATAAAATCAAAGAAAGCAAGACTTAATGTTTAATGCAATGTTGCTTCTCAAGTAATATCTTTTTTGGATTGTTATATAGATTTTAGATGAAACTTTAGGGTTAATTCTCACTATTAACTAGTTGCTTATTAGCATGTATATTTCTAGGATATAAGCTGTTTATTAGTACTTATAAAGCACATTAATGCCTTATTCTGCATGACCTTATTCTACATTTTTAATCTTACCCAATACCTAAACATAACAGCTACCTTACTAACTATTAATGAGAAGTGAGTAGGAGTTTATTGAGGGAAAAGTCAAAGGTAATAGTTAGTGAGAATTGTACTCAAAAATAAAGTGTGACCAAGTTTTGTACTAGAAAGCAAGTTTTTAAAAGAAATAAACATAATATTAAAAATCTTATTTTTTTTTGTAATTTGGATTTCATACTACAATCCTGTGGGGATAACCATTTTTTATTTTAAATATTAAAGAGATTGCTGAATGTTGTAACACATTTTATTTTTGTGTATAGCACAGCAGTGTTATACAGAAGTCTGTCAGTGTGAAATGTTCTGATGCAGTTAGTGCTGCAGATAGCATGCATAAAACAGGCATTAGATTTTATTTCAATAAGTCATTCACTAAATGTTTTAGGAACTAACTTACATCCTGTTAGGTGTGTGAGCGATAATAAGCCTTTGTTATATGCAGCACACATTTCCTCCTCGCTTTTATTGTTCACTGTATTCTTTGCATATTATACCCATAGCAGGTGATGTGAGAAGCTCAAAGTCAGTCTATGCACCACAAGGTGGCAACATTTGGCAATTCCTGTAGGATGCACTAGGCATACTTTTTTAATGGTTAGTTTTATAGGTTTTATGGTTGCCTTCTGGATTTTAGGACTGATTAAAATATAGTTTGCATGAAAAATTTGATAATATTACTAGCAGTCTGGACCCAGTTTGGGTACACTTAGCTAAATTTATTTCTTATGATCTTAAAACTCTCTTCTTAAATACTTGAAATTAGTTTGAGGGCAATATATTGATGCTTTTACAAAAAAAAAAATATATATATATATATATACACAGTACAGTCCAAAAGTTTGGAACCACTAAGATTTTTAATGTTTTTAAAAGAAGTTTCGTCTGCTCACCAAGGCTACATTTATTTAATTAAAAATACAGTAAAAAAACAGTAATATTGTGAAATATTATTACAATTTAAAATCACTGTGTACTATTTAAATATATTTGACAAAGTAATTTATTCCTGTGATCAAAGCTGAATTTTCAGCATCGTTACTCCAGTCTTCAGTGTCACATGATCCTTCAGAAATCATTCTGATATGATGATTTGCTGCCCAACAAACAGTTATGATTATTTTCAATGTTGAAAACAGTTGTGTACTCTTTTTTTTTTTTCAGGATTCCTTGATGAATAGAAAGTTCAAAAGAACAGCATTTATCTGAAATACAAAGCTTCTGTAGCATTATACACTACCGTTCAAAAGTTTGGGGTCAGTAAGAATTTTTATTTTTATCTTTTTTAAAAGAAATTAAAGAAATGAATACTTTTATTCAGCAAGGATGCATTAAATCAATCAAAAGTGGCAGTAAAGACATTTATAATGTTACAAAAGATTAGATTTCAGATAAACACTGTTCTTTTGAACTTTCTATTCATCAAAGAATCCTGAAAAAAAATATTGTACACAAATATTTTGTACAATTGTACACATTAAATGTTTCTTGAGCAGCAAATCATCATATTAGAATGATTTCTGAAGGATCATGTGACACTGAAGACTGGAGTAATGATGCTGAAAATTCAGCTTTGCATCACAGGAATAAATTACTTTGTGAAATATATTCAAATAGAAAACAGTTATTTGAAATTGTAATAATATTTCACAATATTACTGTTTTTACTGTATTTTTAATTAAATAAATGTAGCCTTGGTGAGCAGACGAAACTTCTTTTAAAAACATTAAAAATCTTAGTGGTTCCAAACTTTTGGACTGTACTGTATATATATATATATATATATATATATATATATATATATATATATATATATATATATATATATATATATATATATATATATATATATATATATATATATATATATATATATATATATATATATATATATATATATAATAGAAAACCAGCACATGTAAACTTATAATTTTTATTTTAAGTCTTTTATTATTACATTATTCTTAAAAACACTGTACATGATTCTCACTTGCTTTTTATTTATTTATTTATTTTAAGATTTTAAGTCTTGTTTTTCAGGGGGGGAAAAAGAATTTTTGCTCAAAACAAGAAAAATATCTGCCAGTAGGGTCAGAAAAATAAACTTAAATTAAAAGTAAAGCAAGATTATTTTTTTCCTGACCCCATAAGCAGATATTTGTTCTTATCTTAAGTAAAAACTAACTTTAATTTTGATACTTTTTCACAAAACAAGACTTTACATCCGATCTCATTTTGCATCTCAGTTAAAAGTGTCTTGGTTTAAGAATGTTTAAATATTTATATTGGAAAACATTAAAAATACTGTGTAAGAAAATCATTTTTGTGAAGTGTAGCGCTAAAGAATGAATAGATATTTTCAACAGGTGTAACATAATTCTTGTATATAGATAGAAAAAAGATTTTTTTTTTTTTTTGCATTGTGCTTTGACACATTTTTAAATTCTCTCAACATAATTGCTGCCAGAACCCTTTGAGGTGTAATTAGTCATTTATTTTTCTTTTACAAGTTACATAAAAAAGATGGAGAGAAAAATCAAGTTACACAAAAAAAAAAGACAAAAAATGGAGAAAGATATCAGTGCATTGCAGTTTCCGACAGAGTAAAAGTGCATGTGCAAAGTGTCAAGCACAGATTCTGACGGTATGCATCTGAACAATAGACAATGACTTTAATACTTGGTGCCATGATTTGTAAACCAATGAATGCCATACAGTCAAATTATATCAGTAAACATTTTTGACATTGCAATATTGCAATGCTGGAGCATTAAAGTCAGAATATTCTAACATATACATGATTAAATGTTGACGTACACAGAATACACAACTCAACTTCAGGAACTCAATATCACTGTCAAAACATTCAACAGATTCTTTGCACAAATGCAACAGTTCATTGTCTTTTGATCATTCTCCCCTTTGTCTGAAATCGTTGTCTCTTTTCCTTTCATCACTGCGGAGGATACTTATTTTGGAGCAGGATTATGGGAAGTTTCACTATGTAACAGAAGCATCTTTGTGTGCTTTAAAAGAGCCTTCCACATCATTGCTTTGCAATGAGAAGTAACTCAACCCTTTCCATTCTCAATTGTCTCTTTCTTGCCGGCTTTAGGAGACTGAACAGCTGTTGGTCTTGTTCATAGGCGGCCGTAGACCCGTGTCCTTTGGAAAGGTCTCTCTGCGACGACGCAAAGCCGGGCTGAGGCGGCTGGGGAGGTTGGCTTGCTGGAGCAGCTCCTTAAACACCTCCATCACGTTTTCGTTTTCTTTTGCCGAGGCCTCCAGGAAGCAGTTGTTCCAGTCCAGCTCCACCTTCGCCAGCACGTCGTCCGTGGACACCCTTCGATCATGCAGTCTGTCTGTCTTGTTGCCCACCACTACAATGGGTGTGAACTTGTCCTCCTTGACCTCCAGGATTTCCTCGCGCAGGCTCTTGACGGCTTCTAGCGATTCGGGGTCATCCACGGAGTAGACCAGGGCGAAGGCGTCTCCAGTCTGGATGGAGAGCTTCCGCATGGCTGGGAAGGAGTAGCTTCCGCTCGTGTCCATGATGTGAATGGTCACTTTGACTCCAGCCACCTCATACTCCTTGCTGTGGAGCTCCTCCACTGTGCGCCGATGTTTGGGCTCAAAGCCGTCTTGTAGGAAACGTTTAATCAGGGCTGTTTTTCCAACACCTGCCGCTCCCATGAACACCAATCGCACTTCTGTCTTTTCCTTGACTTCCAGAGACATGATTCCCAGTACGCAAGCGAAGAGTTCAAAGAGTACGAAGAGTTCAAACTTGTGGATCTTTGGATTGTGGCAGTGTTAGAGCATGTGAAATGTTGAATGGTTGCCGCTGCATCTGTGTTTTGTGTGTTCTCGTGCCCTATTTATGGCCTTTCTCAATGACAGGGATTCCAAGCCCTCTACAGAGCTCAGCCAATCAGCTTGCAGCAGCATCTCCTGCTGTTAAATCATTGGCCAATGACAAAACACTATGCAGATGAGATACAAGCTCTCGTTGTTGAAGGAGAGGTGATGTAGAGGAGAGCTGTCAGATGTGTTTTGCGCCTTGGATACTGCGGTTGTCAAGGTTTTAAATGTGTGAATTTAATTTGCCTAGAGCATTTTGGCAGTTTGTATATTTGCATGTATGTGTATCTCCCTGCAGTGTATATAGTCCATCTTAAGGAACCTAAAGGGGGGTTTTGCAGCAATGAAATAGAAGAATCATATTTGGTCCTTCTTTCAGTTAATGGTTCTTAAAAGAAACATGTATAATAATCTAGAGAACCACTATAAAAACCACTATAAAGAACATTTTGTGGAATGGAAAGGTTTAATGGATGTTAAAGGTTCTTCATAGAACCATAGAAGCCAATAAAGAACCTTTGTTTTTAAGAGTATATTATCTGACTCCTGTAAAAATACTATGTGGTAAATACTAGTTGATTAAGATTGTGTGTGAATTCATTATTGCAGCAGGTTTGAAAGCTAGAAGTCACCTAAATGGCAGCATGCTTATCTATACTGCACACTAGCTCTCTTTCAAAACTCGGATAACTTTGTTCTTTGGGAGTTATTCTTAACACGTTGGCTTCCAAGATACCTTGTTTTGTTGTATTGTAGGCAATCCCAGTTCAAAAATTGCGACTCTCTCATGTTCTTCAGTTACTGGGTGTTATTTATGTTGTGCACAGTTCAAATCTGTCACTTACAGGGTTCAATTTTGGATGTTCTCTATGTTTTAGTATAGAAACCACCATGATACTGAGTTTTTTTTCTTCACTTTTTTTTAAAAGGATAGTTCACCCAAAAATGAAAATTTGATGTTTATCTGCTTACCCCCAGGGCATCCAAGATGTAGGTGTCTTTGTTTCTTCAGTAGAACACAAATTATGATTTTTAACTCCAACCGTTGCAGTCTGTCAGTCAAATAATGGGAGTGAATGGGAACTCTATCAATAAGAGTCGAAAAACTTGCATAGGCAAATCCAAATTAAACCCTGTGGCTTGTGACGACACATTGATGTCCTAAGACACGAAACGATCGGAGGAAGTGAGGAAAGAGAGGAAATGTCATTGCTGGCTATGGAGGCTTCACTGAGCCATCAGATTTCAACAAAAATATCTTAATTTGTGTTCTGAAGATTAACAAAGGTCTTACGGGTGTGGAACGACATGAGGGTGAGTAATAAATGACATTATTTTCATTTTTCGGGTGAACTAACCCTTTAAGGAAACTTACAAAAAGACAATTAAAATCATTATAATTCAAAATTCTTAATTTTTGCTTAATTTCATATCACCAGGAATCTCATCATAAACATATCATGAACATTCAATATATTGCCCAACCCCATATTCAGTCAAGTGTCAGGTTATATTTTTCATGTGACACTTTAATACTTTTCATACATAATAGTACAAGGAGACCGTGACATAAGAGAAGATAAAGGATACAGTGTTTCTATCTGTGCAGTTCCTCACTTGTCAAGTCAAATAAACATAGTTTCATGTTTTAAATCTTGACAGACAAGGCATGTGTTGACCGGGTAAAATTCTTCAAAAGATCCTATTCCTGTTCATCTTCTTTTATATTTACCATCTCCAGTGCTGAGTGTGGATGTTAGCTGAAAGACCAGCTTCAGCTGAAATGACACATCTGACCCAGGCGGATCACTGTGATGTGTCAGCCACTTGCATCTGCATTTTGTTACGCAGGATAAGTTGACGATAGAACAGTTGTGCAAAGTGTTTCCGCTGCAGCAGGGGCCAATTCAGTTCAAAAGCACACTTATTCTGAATGTCCATTCATATACTGGGTCAATAGCACAGTAGCTGCCTACTTTTATAGCAGATGTATATTTTCCCTTTCATCTTTTTTCCAAAGGGCCTTTCAAAAAAAGTTCAATAACCCAGCCTAAATTGCACAATAAAAACGGTTTGTAATTGTGCCATGCCATATCAGGATTGAGTGGAAATGCAACTGGAACCGTTCCTTGCCAATCTTAGTATCGTTTGGCCATTCTGAGACTCTGAAACACTGTATCATGAACTACAAAAACAACATGCCTCACTCTGAAGGTGGTAGTGTAGCCCAGTGGTTCTCAACTCCAGTCCTCGGGACCCACTGCTCTGCACATTTTGTATGTCTCTCTTATCTGACACACTCAATTCAGTTCATGCAGACTCTCCTAATGAGCTGATGATCTAAATCAGGTGTGTTAAATAAGGGATACATACAAAATGTGCAGAGCAGGGGTCCCGAGGACTGGAGTTGAGAAACACTGGTGTAGCCTATATATTTACTGAAATCTCAGCCTCTGCGATTTGAAAATTGAACTATATCGTGATATTGACTGATTACTGATTATAAAGTATTGCTAATGACCTATAAGGCTCTAAATGGTTTAGCTCCTGTGTACTTAACCGTTCTTCTATTGCCCTACAATCCTTCATGCTCTTTAAGATCACAAAACTCTGGACTTCTGGTTGTACCTAGGATATCTAAGTCCACTAAAGGAGGGAGAGCGTTTTCGCATTTGGCTCCGAAACTCTGGAATAGCCTTCCTGATAATGTTCGTGGCTCAAACTCGCTCATCCAGTTTAAATCTAGATTAAAGACACATCTCTTTAGCCAAGTATTCACATAACGCATCTCATATCAGATCAACTGCACATTAAGCTATCTTTGCTTAATGTTATGAACAGCAGCTATGCTAATTATTCTCCATTTGCTTTTCTGACACTCGTCCCGAGATGATTAGAGAGTACATCAGCTTCAGTTTGGATCCAGCCTCTTAAGAAGACCTCAGATGACCAACACCTATGAGGAGACGGCGCCAACTCCTGCGAGGACTTCAGAAGACGAAATCATCTGGATCAACATGCACATTCCCAAATTTCTATATATCCTATTTATTGTTAATATGTAATTCGTTTTTCCAGGAGCTCATTGCTTCTACCTTCAGTTAAACTGCTAACAGTGATTGTAAATTAATTGCCTAAATTATTACATTATTTGCTAACTGCATTCTTTAAATTGTAATGTTGACATGCATTCTCTGTAAAGCTGCTTTGAAATGATATTGTGAAAAGCGCTATACAAATAAATGTGAATTGAATTGAATTACTGCACAAATGAGCAAACCATGTATTTCTTCATAAGAGGCATTTTAAGATGACCTACAACTGGGGTTGCAGAGAAGCAGATCAAGCTGACGATTATTTGTCGTAATGAGAGCACTGTGCACATCATCGTTCTCACTTTGCTGAAGCAGTCCACTGCGGCCGCACATTCATCATCTGCCTCATGGGCAGAAACTCTCAAAGAAGACGAGGGGCTCGTTTTTTTTTAACTAAGCCCACCGGACACTAACTCAAATGACTCATCCAGAAAAGTTAACGTGAGTACTCTTTTATTTGCACACAAAACCTTCTTTACCAATGACCTAGTTTCAGTAGCTCTGAAGGCATGTGGCCTAATTGGATTTGTATCATTCAGGAGCATTTGGTCTGAAACCACAAATGATAAGAAAGCTGGAGTGTTATGCTCACTTGAAAGACCTTCTATTGACTTTTCTGAGCCTGAAATAGAAGTGTGGAGGGAAGATAGACTTTGCTGACTCATTCTTTATGCAGGAGTAATAGGACTGTAGTCAGACTCTGGGCTCTTTTTGTTATTTTCCTTGGGAAATCTAAAATTCATTGTGAAATTCATATATAATTTAAACTGTTTTTCTTTGAAAAAGTTGAAAGTGTTTCCATATCTTCCATATCTGTGCTTAGATATTAGATGACTGTAATTGACTTTTTCAAACATATATATATACATATATATATAACATGTTTATCATTGTATCATCTAGTTTGCATATCCTCATTCATCACCTTTATATTATTAATAGGTTAATTGATCTTACAGTATGTGTAGTTTAATATGTGTAATATAATATGTGTAAACTTTGTTTAATGCTGTTATGCTGTGACATTCCCTTCTTTGAAAATAATTTTGGATCATATTTTAAGGACAGTATCATGTTTAATCATGTTTAGATCACATTGTAAAAAATGTCTGTATCGGTACTGCTTTCTGGCTATATTTCCCTCGTTGAGTACAACAGTTCAGAAAAGTTATGGGAATATCACAGTGAAACTTAAAGCTTAACCGGGCTAAATCAGTTTACCACATGTGGCTTGTTTAAGCTGGACTTCACAGCAATGTGTTTTGGCCATTTTTAATGTTTTACCCTTTAATAGTGGCTGATCTTCTGAATCAAAGATGGCTTTTGAGTTGCTAAGTTGTTGCAGTGGTTCAACCTTAATGTTATGTAGCGACGAGAATACTTTTTGTGTGCCAAAAAAACAAAAATAACGACTTTATTCAACAATGTCTAGTGATGGACAATTTCAAAACACTGCACTTCATGAAGCTCGGAAGCTTTACGAATCTTTTGTTTTGAATCTGTGGTTAGGAGCGTGTATCAAACTGCCAAAGTGACCTGATTTCAGTAAACCAAACTTCGTTACATCTTAAGTGTTTCGAAATGTCAATGGTTCACCACTGGAGGGTGTGACTTTGTCAGTTTGATACACGCTCCGAACACTGATTCGAAACAAAAGATTCGTTAAGCTTCATAAAGCAGTGTTTTGAGATCGCCCATCACTAGATATTGTGGAATAAAGTCGTTAACTTTTTTTGTGCACCAAAAAATCTAAGTTTCTCGTCACTATGAGGCAATGCAGGCCTCACTGAGCCATCGGATTTCATAAAAAAATATATTAATTTGTGCTCTGAAGATGAACGAAGGTCTTAGGGTAAGTAATAAATGACAGAATTTTCATTTTTGGGTGAACTAACCTTTTATCATATTATCTACCCAGACCTTAATATGTAGCCTTGTTTGGTTATGATCAATGATATTTGCTTCACCTGTGAATGGCCATGTTTTTGGTTCATCAGTGTAAAATTTGTATAGATGAATGTGCAGTGTAGTTTTAGAAACTGAGATTTGGAATGTAAAACTTTCTTGGGAGAACTTGGGTGTGATTCCTATTCAGTTCCAACATATTGAGCACCATATTGACAGTAATGTAAGATTCTGCCTTGGATTTCATCTCTATGATTAGATGTGCCTTTGCAATCTTATTGCATTTCTGCTCATTCGTCCTTCAGATGATAATGTGAAGACGTGTATCATAGAGCATTGAGATTGTCGAATGAGATTGTGCTGCACAGCAAGCTCCTAAGGGCCCTTTACACTCTGTGAACTGAACCTGTTATTGATCCGTTTCGGATTTCATGTAATTCACAATGTGCAACACTTTGATCAACACACACAGCAGGCTTCAAAAGTCTGAGATCATACTAAAAATTCTGGATGTAAATAAAACTGTCAATGTTTAATATTATAATTTGAAGACACTAGACATATACTCTTTTTTTTTTCACCAATGTATCCACTTGGGAAAGTGTCTTTTAAAAAGAGTTTTTTTGCAGGACAAAAATACCATCTAAACATGCGTCATCATTTTCAAATGCGTACGTTTTCACAGTCCACACAACAATGACAAAATGCTGTTTTCAGATTTATCTATTTGAGAGAGCTTCTTTAAAAAGCCCAGGATAAAAACACCATCTCAGTGTGGACTAAAGACCAAAACTTAGAGTAAAAGATGCGTTTTCCAGATTTGTGAAGACGTAGCCACAGTCACTTGATATTCTGGGGGAGTCTGGCACATGAATCAAACATGAGTTTGACTCTGAAATGGCAGATAGTGATTTTGTTGTGGGGCTTGAATCAGCCTTTGTGGATCATCAGAAACCTGGACTCGTCAGCTTGTCTGTAATCATGAAAGGCTTAGTGACAGCAGGACTGCTATTAGCACTGCAGATATGGCAAGGTTTGAGTACATAGCCTGTAGATGTATGGATTAGCACAGCTGAATGCTACAGGAATAGCAACCAACCCCATGGATGGATTTTGCTCTCAACTCAAATGAGTGTACAACACTGACTGCACTGTAAATCTGCCAGTGTTATCTCCTCCTCCTCCACATGAATATCCATGAGATGCTATCACACTCCCCTTGGCAACAGAGACACCGACTGCAATATTGGTTTTGTATCTTGAAGTTTACAGCCTGCCCTTCACAGGCAGCTTTCTCCATGTTGTTTATGCTGGATATTTCAGAGCAACCTTTGCCTTTGGAGGTCAAACAGTAATAGATGTCTTCTCAAATAATCTAGTAAATATTATGTAGAAGAATATCATGAAAAAAGTAATGCAACTTTAGAAGATTGTGTTTCATGGTTGGTTGAATCAGCTGTACATACAGTATCGCTTTTCAAAGACTAAAAATGTGTCATTTTCAGGCTATAAAGCATTATGCTTATATAAGTAAATACTTGTCCTGAAACAGTAAATTACAAAGATATTTCAAAAGTACTTTCCAGTTAATAAAAATGTATATGTACAGTATATTATCTGCTGCAAACTATGCATATATTCATTCAGATGCCTATAATACAAACAGATGTTTACATGAAACACTATTTGCATACTTCTGCTATATTCTGACATATCTGTGGAGCTTTTTTTTTTCTTCATCCCAGAATGATGCTAAGTAGTTAGAGAGAAGGATCTCAAAAGTATGAAAGCTTGTTTCTGCCATGGAATAAACAAAATAAAAAAAAGTTTATTTCTTGCAATTCGGACTCTAATTCTTATGATTCCTAGTTTTAATCTCACAATTCAGAGTTTTCATAAGAGCACAATTCATACATTTAAATAATCAGCAGAGAACCTAAAACAGGGAGTGAACTAAACAAGACACAGGTGGAACTAATCAGTAACCAAGGTAACTAACAAGAAAAAGCAGTAACTAAAGAGACAGGAACTAAACTGAAAGCAAACACAGGAAACTTACCCTGCGTCCCAATGTATGTACTATCTATCCTAAATAGTATGTGAGATTACAAGTGTGTCCCAAAGCATAGTATGTTGAAAAGAGTATGCCAGAAGTCCCTGCATGGTCTACTACTTCCAGTAGATTTTCGAAGTGTGGATCCATGAGCTCTATAACGGCTAATATTGCCAACAATCCATTGCACTTTGGATGAGGATTCGGTTCAAAACTACAAACATGAGTAAAAATTGTTAAAATTTAAAAGTAAAAACATGGCAAATATGTGCGGCCGATGGTGAGAGGTTTAGATAAAGGTTTGAGTGACTATAAATCAAAGTTTTACCTGATAAAAATATTGTTTAATGTTATCAGTGGTATATTTAATTTGCAATAACAATGTGGACTTTTATAAAGATCTGTTTGGCCATGAACTTTTAAATGCATCATTATTCATTAATATGAGGAGAGTTCTCCACATGAAAGACCCACGGCTGTAGATCAACGTGCTACTGCATTTCTCTCTGATACGGTAGGAAATTAAATTAAATGTGGAGGATTTTAATTGTGACAATGTGTTTGACAGGCAAGTTTATGATGAAAGGATGAGACAGAGTGTCCGTTAAAGATGCAATTGTATGACGTGATAGTATGTCCCAAAGCTGGTCTATATTCTTTTGCTACATACTCAAAAGTATGTACTTTTTCTTCATAAAAAGAGTACATACTTTTAGGGTGTAGTATAAATAGGCAAAATGGGGTGCAGCAATAGACACTAGGAAGAAAACAACATTCAACATATAATCCTGACAGCCCTGAATTTTTTCTCAGAATTCTTTTCAATTATGACTTTATATCTCACAATTCTAACTATTTTTTTCTCTGAATTGTGAGATTTAAACTTGTAATTCTAAGATTAAAAGTAAAAATGTCTTATTCTGTGGTAGAAACCAGCTACCAGAAGAGGACCTGGAGATGTCTAAAAAGGAAAATTGTTTCAGAAGTTGAGCAAGTTATTAGAGTTTAATGAAATATTACACTATCAAAGTGTAATATTTGGCTTATTTGGCTTAACACTGATAAGTCACAATAACATCAGCAATGGGCATTGAAAAAAGCAGGACGGATTTTGATTTTAATGTTGACTGTAACCATAATGGATTTTAAAGAAGGTCTCCTTCTCTGTTGCACACTTACTGTGGCTTAGTTTACCTTTCACAAAAAGCAAACACTGTTTTGACACGAATAGTATTATCTAACTCAGGCCTATAGCAATTATGCTCTGTGCTTTCTTTGATTTGGGTTAGAGGTGAGTGCAATGATCCAGTTCCAGTGAATTGCCACATTTGGCCTCTATCTGTCTTAATGTCTTTGTTTAGTTCCCGCTCTGTGACCCTGCGGGATATATATATATATATATATATATATATATATATATATATATATATATATATATATATATATATATATATATATATATATATATATCACAGCTTAAGGCAAACACAAGTAACAACAAAACAGAAAAGAATTCAAGAGTCATTATGAGGAAAAAAGTCAGCACATTTTTCATTATTATTGTGATGTTTTATAAAATTTCACTTGAAAAAAATACCACAGGTTGTTCAAGAAAACATTTCTTCTCCTCAGACTGAAAGTACAGGGCTGTAACTGCCATATACACTAGAGGACCACCATTTCTTATTCTATATAACCCATTCAATTGGTAGATGGGAACATGCAAATTAATATTTTATTCAGCTGTGTTATACAATGCACACTAATGAGCCAAATGTATCAAAAATATCACCATGTTCTGTTGCGTTTTGAGTTCTGTCTATATAACTTCTTTTATCTGTGTTGTTTTCAAGATGTTGTTTTTTATAACAGATTTGTGGATTGCCGTTCCCATGGCGACAAAATAGAACCGTGCTTCATGCTTTCAGCTGACAAGATTCATTAGCTTTAAGGCACGTTCACACCAATAACAATAACTATAACGATACACTGAACAAAATAATAAACGCAACACTTTTGCCCCCATTTTTCATGAGCTGAACTCAAAGATCTAAGACTTTTTCTATGTACACAAAAGGCCTATTTCTCTCAAATATTGTTCACAAATCCAAGCCTAAGGCACACCTGTGCAATAATCATGCTGTCTAATCAGCATCTTGATATGCCACACCTGTGAGGTTGATGGAGAAGTGCTCACTAACACAGATTTAGACAGATTTGTGAAATAGGCCTTTTGTATATATAGAAAAAGTCTTAGATCTTTGAGTTCAGCTCATGAAAAATGGGGGCAAAAACAAAAGTGTTGCATTTATTATTTTGTTCAGTGTATATTATTATATTCTGTTTATTTAGTTTTGTTGTTTGCCGCTTTAAATGCTCCGGCTCCTTAAAGCAGGATGGATTCTGACTGGCTTAAATTGTTTTTATCATTCATCAGCTGGAAAAAAAAAATTCTTCTGAAAGTGATTCCATCAATATTTCCAATGGAGATTGGAAATTTATTTTTGTCATTAAATATCCTGTTTTTACATTACAGAACTGAAATGAGGTTCAAACAATGTTTCATGTTGGCTTGAATGAAAACACTGACTTATCATCTTGCCATTTTATTTTAATGCTGGGAGGGGAGGCCAGGGAGTATTTGGGGCATAACATAACATTTTGATTTTTAATGCACATTTCAAAAGAACATTTCTTATGGCTCTCGGCTAAGTGACTTCATTCACTGCTGTCAAAGTTTAATAGTAAGTGTCCTTAACACTTAAGTGTATTATGTAAAAAATACATAATACTGTAGGTCAGTAAGATTTCATTACTCTCCATAAACCTCCATAACATGCCCTCACTACCAAACATACAGTGTGATTTAATGGCATCATCACAAACCCTTCCCATGAAGGACTGACTGTCTAAGATTTGCACCACTGTCAACACAGCGTAGTCAACCATACTGACTCTGTGTTTGGGTTTGAGCGGCCATGTGGTCATGATGTGTTTGCTGGTTTAATGTGGCGTATTAATGGCCTACAATGCAAGCGATGACGTTAACCACTAAACCGAGAGAGGGTCACACGGCTAAGTTTAAGATCCGCATGAAAGCACTAAATGAACGTAGTAAGGTGGCGAGTGGCCTTGAAGTGTATCAGATGTGTGCCGTTCAATAAATGAGGGAAAAGTAAACCTGTTCACCAGACAGACAATATTTGCTGCCTCGTCTTGATAGAATGAAGAGGAAATATGCGAAGCAAACAATGAAAAAGCTTTGTTCTAGAAGAATTAATATTTAATAACAGAGTGCCAAGATCTAGATCTCAGGTCTATTTCAGGCGGCCGGAATCATTTGTTCTCAAACGTTTGATCAAACAGTAAAATAGGGAAGTACTCTGAAATAAAGTAGATCTACTTTACCTTCTCTTATACTGCATATTAAGATTATCATCACTGTAAAAAAAGAAAAAAAAAGTTGTCAATAATATTTTGTATTGGAGAACGTTTTCAGTTTCAGTCTTTCTGTTTCAATATGTCTCATATAATTCAATGTGTTACTTGGTCTTTCTTCGTAATTATTTGTGCTCAAATGCATAAGTAGCTAAATGTGAATGGAAATTCTGAAACTTTTTGTCATCTAGTGTAAAAAAAAAAAAACTGACAAACTAAAGTAAAATTTATATTTAAAATGTATGTTTAAATTGTGTATTATATATAATTAGGGCCAGAGCACTGATGGTGTGAGGACCCTATTGTAATTACTCTCTGAAATGAATCGCATTTTTGAGGGGCTAAACATGCTCGAAAACTCATGAAACTTTGCACACGCATCAGAATTGGTGAAAATTTATGTCTGATATTAGCCTGGGTGCCAGCCCGAACCCCGCCCACAACATATTTGTTGGACGGGAAGTTCGGTCTGGACTCGATCCATTGTGGAGTAATTATGCTCGGCTGAGCCAATCAAATTGCCAGGGCGGGCTTTAATCAATGATGGACAGGCTATCTGCGGTTACGTAACCACCCACGTCATCAAAGAGCGCTTGGGTTGAATTGGTTTTTGGCAACGATGACTGCAGCTGGAGAAGTAAGATGTTTAGATTTCGCTATCACGTCTGTAATAAAAGAAATCGACAGCACATTAATTTTAAAAGACGAACAAAGAACCGCAATCAAGGCATTTGTCGATGGGAAAGATGTGTTTGCCGTCCTTCCAACGGGATTCGGCAAAAGTGTAAGTACAAGTTCAACATACGTCACTTACTGCGTTGCTGATTGGTTGTAGGTCTATCCAATTGAGTGCAGAGTTTTTTTTTACTGGTTCGGTTAAGACACGCCCCATAATTCAAGTGCAATGGAGCAGTATCAGACTCACATTCTGCCTAGAATATGAGTATGACGAAGTCAGGCTAGTCTGATATGGGTTTCAGAATTAGGTGTGGCAAAATGACTCGATAGCGCCACCTACAAAATTTCGAATAAGCACCCTTCGTGATATGTTTCACATACAAGTATGAAATTCAGTAGACATATGTAACAGCCCAATACCTACAAAAAAGTCCCTGGGTGCAAAATCTGAAAACCAAAAACAAAATATATTTTGAATGTTCTCTGCAAAATTTTGCAGTTTTTGCCCTTTCCAGACGTTATTTTAACGAACACCTCCTAGAGATTTAATCAGATCAACATCATATTTAGTCAGTTAAATCTAAAGGCCTTTGTGACATTAAATTGCGAATATCTACAGTTTTCATGAAGGGCATGTCCGTGGTGGCCTGACAAAGTTCGATGTTTCACCATGAAACAGGAAGTTGTAACTCGGGTAAACAATGTCTGATCTGCCCCAAACTTCGCCACCTGCTGGCAGCAGGAAGTCTAGTGCATTAAAATGACTTTGCCGTTATTCTCTTCGATTTATCCGCTTAAATAAATATCGCACACTGATTAAAGTTTTCCTAAGGCCACTGGGTGGTGGTGAGCCCAGCTGCGAAGGACCTTTCATCGCTGCTTGCAGCTTTAAATGTATATTATTATTTATAAATACAATAGATACCAAAAGTCTAAGAACACATCGAACATGTGTAACATTTTCACCTAAATAAATATATATTTTAGGATTTTGAAAACACAATGAAAAACTAAATCATGGAGAAACAGTTAAGTTATTTAAATATTAAGATTTTATATTAAGATTTCCTTCAGTTGAAGCACAAGATGCTCTGCATCATTTTCAAATCATGCTGGAGAACATGGATGTGAATGTCTATAAATGTGCAAATAAACCAGGCACAGCTGAAAGGTTTAAAATCATTTGTATGGAGTGTCCATGTTCCCTGAACAGAATGATTCAGTGATATCCATCACAAAGGGTTACCTCAGCCCCCACAATCCATCGCAAGGGTAATTGCTGTATTGCATTTGGGAGGTTTTGTAGTGATGGCTGACACTTCTATAAATGGAAGAAAAGTGGACAAAACTGTATCAGAAAGGACTGCCGAGACAGGCATTTTTTTAGAAGCACATTATTGTGACTGATTTACAGGTCAGCATGTCCTCCACAGGCCATGGGTTTGGTACATAAGGCACAGATACAATTTATAATGTTTTTGCTGCTGTAGAAGCTTGGATGGAAACTCATCCTGCAAATATTTATACTAGTAGAACTCTCGAATTTATGGCACATTTTGCTGGTCTTGGTTATTTACTGTCTTCCATGTTACTGTGGCATTTGAACAGAACTTGATCACACTATTCAAATATTGTACTGTAAAATATTGCATTCGTCAACCCCATAGGGTTAAATCAAAAATCGCCAAAAGATAAAATCCCCAACTCTGCTGTATGGTCTAAGAGCTTTGTTATAGGTTCTGCTATAACGTGACTTCAGTTGCTGAGTGTAATTTTACAGGATCGTGACTAAGTAATGCAATTTAGAAGAACAGGGAAAAATAAGCCTCTTATGTGTGTGTGTTCTTGTCATCTCCATTGAAAAAATAGGCAGGCTTTTGTTTATTTTCCCCAGCCCAAACACGCAGTCTCACACATGTTCAATCAGTGCATCTTGCATTGTTCCTACTAAATGTGTTGTGAATTATACAGGCCACTGAACTTCTCACGACGCTATTCATCTGGGCTCTCACAGAGAGGGCGGATGGGCTATTTCCTCGGGAATTATCAGAGATGCAACCCGTGGTTGTAATGATTTAATTGTGTTGCTTAGACAACCCCTAAAACTGAGAGGACAGACAGTCAAAGAAGGATATTTACTGCCGTCCTTAACCCTTAAATGCATGACTGTTTCGCCAATCATTCTTACATATTCGGGTCTTTATTGACCCGGATCTATATCTAACACTGATGGATCTCTACCTGTCGCGATAATATAAAACTCCTCTGATATCAGAGTAACAATTACAGAAGAATAAAATAAAGCATATTTTGTTACCTTTTGGAGTTTGAAAGGGCTCCGTTTGAGCAGATGTTTTATGCCATCATCACTGTCTTCGGCAGAGCCCATTTCCCAGTAAATTCAGAAAAAATAATAGGCTAGTTTTATGTTTAAGGTCACGAATATAAGCCCATTCGTGATCTCAAATGTATTCTCAAGCCTATAATTTTCAACATCTTCAAAATCAATATTTCACTCACTAGCAGCTTCACCAGATTCATCCTGTAACATTTACAGTCATATTTGATTGCGTTCAGTACGCATTTAATGTTTTTCTTAATCTTTCGTTTTCTGTCTGAATGAGTCGTCACTTCAGCATTGTGTATCAGACATTGCTACCTTGTGGAATAAAGGTGAATTCCACTTATTCCGTCATCTAAGATTCAATTATTGTTGTGCAGAAAAAAATATATGTACACTCATACACACCTCGGGTCGTTAGCGACCCTATACAATTTTTACAAAAAAGGAATAGAAAATTTTTAAATAATTTTATGATTTTTTTTTTCTTGTTATATTCTTTATAATGAATTGATTGAGGAATACCAAGAAGGTTGATGTCTAACTTTAAAAAATGAACAAGGAGGAGGGTAGTGAATGACCCGAGGTATGCATTTAAGGGTTAAAGGGATAATTCAACCAAAAATGATTCACATGAACTACTCACCGTCAAGCCATTCTAGGTATATTTGACTATGTTCTTCAGACGAACACAATCGGTTATATTTAAAAAAAAAATATCCTTGCTCCTAAAAGATTTATAATGGTTGTGAATTGGGGGCCACGTTTAAAAAAAAAAAAAAAAGCATCCATCCATAATCAAAGTAATCCATATGACTCTAGAAGGTTAATAAAGGCCTTTGATTATGAAGGAACGTGGAGGTGCAGAGGAGAGATCAAAACAAAACACCGGTCACAGAAAAATGTCGGAGGATTTCGATCTAAGAGAAGAGGAGCTTGAGTTTAGTGCCCAGCCCTGTTTGTTTGAACTGCTGGAGGCATCTAAGCTTACAATACGCCTACATCCTGCATCATACATCTCATCATGGGTTACTCATTTGGCACAAGCTGACTTGCGCAGTATGCGTACGGCCGTCCGCTGGAAGCTAGTTATTTGAATTTACAAAATATGGATGTAACAAAAACTCATCCCTTCAGTTCAAAAGGCCTTCATTAACCCTCTGGAGCTGAATGGATTATTTTGATTATTGATGGATGCTTTTTTTTTTTTTTAAATGTGGCCCCCATTCACAACCATTGCAAACCTTGGAGAACTAAGGTTCCCTTTCGATACTTCACTCGTACTGCGTATGGGGAAAGGTCTCCCTTTTTCCCCGCTGCTGAAGCCTTTTTTCAATAACGCAGTGTAACTGCACCGTCATTGGTTCACTCATAGACAAGTTGTTGAACCAATGGCGGCGCGGCATAGCTGCGCGGCCTATGGCGACAAAGCGCGCGAATATTCCCGCCGAAATGGGCGGGGTATAGGGCTATATAAGCAGGCGTTTCGCCATAGGATTTCAGTGTTTTCTCCTTCAGCGACGACATCTACTTCTCTTCGCTGATCTCCGCCTGAAGCCGAAGAAGCTCGCCGCCTTCTGCTCTCGCCGCCGTCTGAAGAGGCTCCCGCAGCGGACTCGCCTGGACTCGCCGGTGGAAGAAAGCGCCGGCGCCCTCGCGGACTGCAGCTTCTAGCGCCGTCACCGAGCCGCCGCCTCCCGCTTCCCGCTTCCGGCCGCTTCCTGTGCGTCCCCTGCCGCCATCCGGCGCGCCGCCTGAGAGCTTCATCCGCGGCTTTAACGCCGCTCTAAAAGAGCGATTTCCAGCGGTTTTCACCGCTCTAAGAGCTTCCGCGGCCCTCGCCGCTCTAACAGAGCCACCCAATTGCCGTTTTCACGGCAGCGGCGTCTCACGATGCCCCGCCACTCATGTGGTACTTGCAGGGCCCCCCTGCACGACGACGATGGACACAGCGAGTGTGTCGCTTGCCTGGGCAAGCCCCACGCAGACGGCGCGCTCGCTGGAGACTCATGCCCGCACTGCGAGTGTATGAGTCTCGCTTCCCCTGCGCTCGCGGGTCGCCTTCTTCACTGAAGGCGATCTCGCCGCTCGCGCCCTCCCCGTCTCCTTCCTCCCGCGAGCCGGCGAGGAAAAGACAGCGGGGTAGAGCGACTCAGCGCCAGGAGTTGAGCGAGCTCACGCCGGCCCAGCCCCCGCGTGCCTCGCCCTCTCCTCCCAGGGAACTCTCTCCCGTTCTGTTCTCTCGCCCTGAGCAGCGTCCCTCCGCAGAAGCGAGTGACCTCGTCTCATTCGGGGGAACAGACGACGAACAAAACGACTCCATGTCTCTTGCGGCTTCCGAAGCGGAAGGATGGGCTGGCGAGCCGGAAGACCCCGCTCCACCGCCTCCCTTGGAACCCATCGAGCATGGCCAGGGCATGGATGCCGAGCTCTTCCGCATCCTGTCTAGAGCCGTTGAAGAGCTGGACCTCGAGTGGGCCCCTCCAGAGGAGCCGTCTCGCAGCCGCCTGGACGAATGGTTTCTGCCAGGCCGCCGCCAAGCACCTCGCCAGCGTTCAGCGCCCTTCTTTCCTGAGGTCCACGAAGAGCTGACGAAGTCGTGGCGCGCTCCTTACTCTGCCCGCCTCCACACTACGCACCGCTCCGCCCTCACCGCCGTCGACAGCGCCGAGGAGAAGGGATACGAGCGCTTGCCACCCCTAGATGAAGCGGTGGCTGCTCACCTCTGTCCTCCCGCGGCTGTGGGTTGGAAGACGAAGAGGGCCCTTCCTTCCAAGCCCTGTCGGACCACCTCTACTCTGGCTGGACGGGCTTACACCTCGGCGGGCCAAGCTGCCTCTGCGCTCCACACCATGGCCATATTTCAAGCATTCCAGGCCAAACTCCTCCGCTCTCTGGATGAGTCTGGAATCGACGCGCCAGCCTTCAAAGATCTCCGCAGCGCCACGGATCTTGCCCTGCGAGCTACGAAGGCTACGGCCCAGGCCATCGGTCGTTCCATGGCCAGCCTGGTCGTGTTGGAGCGCCACCTGTGGCTCAACCTAACGGAGATCAAAGACCTAGACAAGACGGCCTTCTTAGACGCCCCGGTCTCGCCTTCTGGTCTCTTCGGGCCTGCAGTGGATGGCTTCACTGAGCGCTTTACTGCCGCGCAGAAATCGTCTCAGGCTATGAGGCATTTCTTGCCTAAGCGCTCCAGCTCCGCTTCTGCGTCTAGCCGCCCCAGGACTGCGCCGGCTCAGCAGAACAAACCAGCCCCACCTGCAACACAGGCAGCGCCGCCCCAGGAGCATCGCCAGCGCTCGCGCCCTGCGAAGCGCCCTCCCTTCCCGAGGCGCCAGGGACCCCGGCCCAGGATTGTGCTGGACCCGGTGCCTCCGAAGTCGTCCTGATTCGTCGGACAGGAAGAGGATGGGGGACCGTCCCGTTACGACCGGACCACCCCAAAAGCTCCCACGAGTAATTTCCCCTCCGCCTCGTTTATTTCCGGGCGTGGGAAACATACTCCAAGTGACAGCTGGGCCCACACCTGTTGCGCCCACTCCAAACGCCGTTTTCACGGCGGACAAATTTTTACCTCATCACAAAAAGAGCAAATTTCCTCTTCCACCCCTCGCGGTGTACGACCCTCTCAACGGCGGTCTGTCACCCAACATTATTCAACCCCTAGCCACTCGGGCCGAGGCCTGGCAGGCCATCCCCGATGTGTCAGAATGGGTCATGGGGATCGTAAACCAGGGCTACTCGCTCCAGTTTGCACGACGGCCCCCCGCTTCGCCGGGGTGCTTCAAACATCGGTCAATCCGGACGACGCTCATGTCCTCCGGGCCGAAGTCATGTCGTTGCTGGAAAAAGGAGCTGTGGAAATGGTTCCTCCGTCAGAGAGCGAGACAGGCTTTTACAGCCGCTACTTTCTGGTCCCCAAAAAGGATGGCGGTCTCAGACCCATCCTAGACCTCAGGCTTTTGAATCACTCCCTCATGAGACGGAAGTTCAAAATGCTGACGCTGAAGCAGATCCTCGCGCACATTTGCCCCGAGGACTGGTTCTGCTCGCTGGACCTGAAGGATGCGTATTTTCACATCCAGATAGCCCCCGTCACAGACGATTCTTGAGATTCGCATACGAAGGGGTGGCATACCAATATACGGTCCTGCCCTTCGGGCTGTCTCTGGCTCCCCGCACTTTCACCAAGTGCATGGACGCGGCGCTTTCCCCTCTGAGACAGATGGGAATCCGGGTTCTGAATTATCTCGACGACTGGCTCATCTTAGCCCGTTCGCGAGACGAGCTGGAACGCCACAGATCCGTGCTCCTCAGCCATCTACAATGCCTGGGTCTCAGGGTCAACTTAGCCAAGAGCTCGCTATGCCCCACTCAACGAATTTCGTTTCTGGGAGCAGTTTTCGACTCGGTCCGTATGACGGCAGTAGTCTCGCCAGAGCGCGCCCTGGCAATTCAGCAGCTCACGGCATCTGTCACGAACAAAGCCTATCTCCCTCTGAAGTTTTTCCAGAGGCTGCTAGGGCTGATGGCTTCCGCCTCCCCGGTGCTGCAGCTAGGCCTTCTTCGGATGCGGCCTCTTCAGTACTGGTTGAAGTTCCGGGTTCCTCCCAGCGCATGGCGGCACGGCCGCCTATGTCTCAAGGTCAATCGGGCCTGTCTTCTAGCCCTGAAACCTTGGATGGATCCAGTATGGTTCCAACGCGGAGTCCCTTTACAGGCGGTCTCACGGAGGACGGTGCTCTCAACAGACGCCTCCAACTTGGGCTGGGGCGCTGTGTGCGAGGGCAGACCGGCCTTCGGCTCGTGGAGCCACGAGGAAAGCCATCTACACATCAACTGTCTAGAGATGCTAGCAGTGATGAAAGCCCTTCAGTTCTTTCAGGCTTACTTGACGGGACGTCATGTTCTAGTTCGGTCAGACAGTATGACGGTGGTGTCATACCTGAACCACCAAGGCGGTCTTTCGTCCAGCCGCTTATGCGCTCTGGCGAAACGTCTGCTGGAATGGGCTCTTCCGAGGCTTCAGTCGCTCAGAGCGACTCATGTTCCTGGCAGGAACAATCTGGGTGCGGACATGTTGTCACGGAGCAACATCCCCTCCGACGAGTGGATGCTCCACCCCCAAGTGGTCCTCACGATCTGGGAGTTCTTCGGGAAGGCAGAGGTAGACCTCTTCGCCTCAGAAGACAACTCTCATTGCCCAACATTTTTCTCGAAGGAAGTAGATGCTCTGGCCCACACATGGCCCAGCACGCTCCTTTATGCTTTTCCTCCGATGGCACTGATCCCCCAGGTCATCAGGCGTATTAGAGAAGACCAGCACAGAGTCCTTCTGGTGGCCCCGCTCTGGAGGAACCAGGTTTGGTCCTCAGAGCTATTCAGGCTCTCTCTAAGAGCCCCGTGGCCGATTCCCCTGAGACGGGACCTCCTCTCTCAGGCAAACAGAACAATCTGGCACCCACAGCCGCAGCTCTGGGCTCTGCACCTCTGGTCCCTCGATGGGAGCCGACTAGCCTCCCCGAGGACGTCCTAAATACCATTTCTCAGGCTAGAGCCCCATCTACGAGGCGCCTCTACGACCAGAAGTGGTCAGTCTTTGTTGATTGGTGTTCAACACGCAACATAGACCCTGTGGAGAGTGACGTATCTTCCATACTGTCTTTCCTCCAAGAACGCTTGGAAATGGGGCGCTCCCCTTCCACGCTTAAGGTTTACGTAGCAGCCATTGCAGCGTTCCACGCTCCTATTGCTGGCCAATCGGTGGGACGAAACGGGCTCGTGATCCGTTTTTTGAGAGGTGCTAGGCGTTTGAATCCTCCTCGCCCTCTCACTATTCCCTCCTGGGACCTCTCGTTGGTCCTCAGGGCCTTGAAAGGAGCCCCATTTGAACCAATGGGTTCAGCCGACCTCAGGCCCCTAACACTAAAAACCGCTCTGCTACTAGCACTAGCATCGGTAAAGCGTGTTGGCGATTTGCAGGCCCTCTCTGTGAACCCTGCATGCCTCGAATTCGGGCCTGGTGACTCTAAGGTCGTTCTGAAACCTAGGCATGGCTACGTCCCTAAAGTGCTCTCAACTCCGTTTAGAGCTCAGGTCATCTCGCTCTCTGCTCTTCCTCCCTCGGCGGACGAACCAGAGCTGCAGCTACTCTGCCCAGTCAGGGCATTGAGGACCTACATAGACCGATCACAGTCTTTCAGACTGTCGGATCAGCTCTTTGTTTGTTTTGGCGGCCGCACCAAAGGGTCTCCGGTCTCGAAACAACGCATTTCCCGTTGGATAGTGGATGCTATTAACCTGTGCTACTCCTCACTGGGCACTAATTGCCCCATAGGAGTCAGGGCCCACTCCACTAGAGGAATGGCTTCCTCGTGGGCTTGGTCCAACGGAGTTTCCATCCAAGACATCTGTGAGGCGACCGGCTGGTCTTCGCCGTCCACCTTTGTCAGGTTCTATCACCTCGATGTCCCGACCTTACAAGCTCGGGTCCTGTCGGTGTGATTAGCGGCTTCCAACAGGTCCCGCTTCACGCCACCATAGGAAGTATCTTCCTTCAGTGTAACCATGGGTTCGGTTAGGCTTTGCCTCCGCTTGTCCTTTTGCCCCCCTCTGGGTGGCCAAATGCAAGCTATATCGTTCCCAGCCGTGGCACGGCGTGGTTGAATTCGTTCCCCATACGCAGTACGAGTGAGTATCGAAAGGGAACGTACTCGGTTACTAACGTAACCTCGGTTCCCTGAGATACGGAACGAGTACTGCGTCACTTGCCGTGCCACGAGGCTGCGGCTCAGGGTCGTCGCTTCAGTCGATTGACACTGAAATCCTATGGCGAAACGCCTGCTTATATAGCCCTATACCCCGCCCATTTCGGCGGGAATATTCGCGCGCTTTGTCGCCATAGGCCGCGCAGCTATGCCGCGCCGCCATTGGTTCAACAACTTGTCTATGAGTGAACCAATGACGGTGCAGTTACACTGCGTTATTGAAAAAAGGCTTCAGCAGCGGGGAAAAAGGGAGACCTTTCCCCATACGCAGTACTCGTTCCGTATCTCAGGGAACCGAGGTTACGTTAGTAACCGAGTACGATATTTTTAAATATATCTCTGATTGTGTTCGTCTGAATAAAGATAATCATATATACCTACGTATATGGGTCAAAGGGTTAGTTCAGCCAAAAATGAAAATAATGTCATAAATTACTCACCCTCATTTTGTTCCAAAAATATTCTCATCGCTTTATAATATTAATATTGAACCACTGTTCTCACATGAACTGATTTAAATATGTTTTTAGTACATTAATGGATCTTGAGAGAGGAAATGTCATTGCTGGCCATGCAGGCCTCGCTGAGCCATTGGATTTCAACTAAAATATCTTGTAATATAATATTTGTGTTCCAAATGATTAATGAAGGAATTACGTGTGTAGAACAACACGAGGGTGAGTAATTAATTACATTATTTAAATTGTTGTGTGAACTAACCCTTTAAATGTGAGTAAATCAGGGGATGGTTTTCATTTTTGGGTGAACTATCCCTTTAATAAGTATTTACATGGCAGTGGTGTTGACTTTTACCACCTTATGCAATTGGGTAAACAGAGTATAATAGCCATCAGTGCAGATTTCTATTTACACACTATGGATTTCAATGTACATATATGGAATTTAATCCTTAAAACTCCATAGTGGGTTGAATATAATCCAGACAAATAAGAGACGTTTTACTGCCATAGTGTAGTAATACTTTTATTTGGCAAGGACACATCAAACATTAAACTTGAAAGTAAAGGCATTTACAGTTTATAAATATATATATATTTCAAATAAAAGCTTTTCCTTTGAAAGAATCCTGAAAAAAACATGCCTCACAGTTCCCACAAACACATGCAGGACAACTGTTTTCAACATTCATAACACTCATAAATGTTTCTTGAGCATCAAATCATCATATTAGAATGATTTCTGAAGTATCATGTGACACTGAAGACTGGAGTAATGATGATTTCATCACAGGAATAAATGACATTTTAAAATATATTACAATAGAAAACAGTTATTTTGAAATGTGATAATATTTTACAATATTTCTATTTTACTGTATTTTTTTATATGCAGCTTAAATGGTACAACACTGGTAGTACAACACTGATAATTTCAGATTTTGAATCTTTCTTGAATTTTAATGAAATACTGAAATTAATCTGATCTGCTTGAATAAATAGCATAGTTAATAGAAGTGATGAAAAAAATCTTTGCTAAGACATTATGGATGAAGCTATTCAAACACTATCTGCATTGCAGAGAGACTCTGTACTTCTTGGAATTGAATGACAGATGAAGAGCCTTCCGGCAGACTGTGGGTGCAATTAATTTTTCTCTGCCTTTACCTGCCAAGGTATTTATATGCATTGCGTTATATGCAATGTTGACAGAATATCATCCAGTTTATGTTGATGGAACTTGACTCATGTGGATGACACAGGTGGACTGCTATTAGTAGGCTTCGCATCTGGACTAATATAAAAATATGTGCGAGTTGCATGTGTCCTCTGGATGGAATGAAGACTTAAAAAATAGGAGTGAGCAGCTTATCAGCTAAATTTCAGATTTCTCCTGCTGACATGAAAAAAACAAACAAAAAAACACACTAAATATTCTGAAGCCCTGGCTGAAGAAACATAAATTGACTATTTCATATGAATTCATATGATCTGTATTTGTAGATAAACTTTCACCATGAAGGTCCACCCCTAAACATATACAATTGTAAGATATTTACAAATAGTCATGAGTTCGTGTTGGTTATTCTTGTTAAATAATACTTCACAGTGGACAAGGCATGGCAGATTTCTGTGCTGTTTTTCAAAACCATCTTTGGCTTATTAGAGTGCATTTGGAGAGAATAAAATAACTGGAGCTAATCAGCTTTTGTCGTGTAGCAGGCATTCAGAAATGTTTCCTTGTGAGTAAGAAGCATTGTAAACCTGCGTTCACCATGGCAACACTGGCTCTGGCGGCAGAAGCTCAGGTGTGTGACTGTGTGATACTGAGCTTTGAGAGCCACAATCAATGAATCTCACTGCAGCAGGGCTAAACCTCTAATCAACTGACAAACAAGGCAATGGTCGATTTTATATACCTTTTTTCACAAATTATTGACATATTTTTACTAGTTTTATGAATACGAATATATTTGACCCATTTCGCTTAATCCGTTATAGCCTTAAGATAAAAAATATCAAAACATTCCAAAAGGCAGATGCATTTACAAGAGAAGCAAAGTCTTGCATTGAGGCTACATTGATTTGCAACAAATTTGCATAATGCCAGCCTATGGATTTCATTAGCTGCACACGAACAGCATCTTTGTAGCTGAGACTGGAGAAGACGCTGTTTTCTGCACTGCAAAACCAAATCCACTTTGCATGCACACCTAAAGCTTGAATTGATAAGGAAAAGCTGATGCTATCATTACTGTTCATATCACTGTGTATAAAAGTGCTGAGGATTATCCGTAGCTGAAATCCAGATATAGTAATGGACGTTTGGTTTTCAACACATGCTGTAAGTGGTCATCCAATCACAACAGATTAGCCCTGCATTCCATTCGCAAGGGCTCATCCCTATGCCCTAATCCCTTCAAAGGGTTTACCCTCTGGAGTGAGAGCTTCAAAGGGATGAATGGTGTAGGGGTCAAACAAAAAAAATTTCATCTTAATGAGAAGATTAAGGAGGTGCCCCCAGGTGTAATCTTTGTGATAATACTAATTTACTGTAATAACATTATAAGCTTCTGCTGGTCTTTATACGTTAAATATATCGTGTCTATGTATTTGAAACATTTGAATGGAGTGATAAAGGGAGCTGTATAGTATTTTTGTTGAAGCACAATGTCATTTTAACCATAATAATGTACCAAATCTAACTCGTATAAATATTGCAGTAGTATAAAAAAATACTATACATACATTTATAGGTAAAATCAAACCCCTAACCTCCTGTATTCTGCAAGGTCAAACAACTTCCCTGTGCAAAGGATCATGGGGGCCCAAAGTGTCCATCAGTTGTTCTGTTCGAAATCCTTCATTCCGAAGGGCCCTTTAAAGTGGCCAGTTTTGAGCACTTCAGTTTGGAATGACCCTTCAATATGGCAGCCATGATTGTTTTCACTCCGAAGTGCCCTTTGGAGACCAATCACAACAGACTTGGCCATCTGACCAATCAGAGCAGAGTAAACCAATTACAACAGACTGGGCCATCTGAATAAAATGGTAAGTACCAAATCAAATAAAAAAAAATAAAAAATAAATACCAAATGTATAGTCAAAATACACATATTAATGATACTGTAACAAAGCTGGACTCAGGCAGGGATACATGTGCAAAGCTTTTATTAAAGGTGAGCGTGGTCGTACAGGCAGGGTCAAACGGGAACAAACAGGAACAGCAAGGGACAGGCAGAGTCATGGTCGGGATACAAGCAATGACTAGGACAGGCAGATATCACTCACAGGTCAGTATACAAAACACAGGTCAGGGGTAGGCAGCAGAGGAATATTAAACGGGTAACAGGCAAGATCAACAACAGAGAGGCAGACAGGATATAAATGCTCAGAATTGCAACCGGGGTAAACAAGACTTCGCCCTGAGGTGGTGTGTGTGTGTGAGTCCTTTATAGTCCAGGTAATGAGCTTAGCTGTATGTGGCAATGGGTGATTGGTGTGGAGTGTGTGCATGTGACTGGCAGGGAGGATTATGGGAGTTAGAGTCCAGGAACTGACGGTGATCATGACAGATACAGACTCCTCAGATACCTCCCTCTGTAATTATTCAGTTAACAAAAGTGCCAATAAAAAGTTTACACAATGTATTTTATGAATGCAATAATGTGTTGTGTTGGAGTCTCCAATACACAATGAGTGTTGTTTGTATGAGTTGATACTTCCTGTATGTAGAGTGTAACCTTAATATCTGTTTAAAGTAGCTCTAGGTACTGACTTACTCTGACTGTCCTCTTCTTCTTATAAATCTTGTATCCATGACATGAGCTCCAGGCCAGATGAAATGGTCCCTGAGAGACTCCTGTGATCAAACAAATCTACCCTTCCTCCTACAGTGAAGACAGTTCATGTGGAATCCCATGGCTGCTGTTTCTCTCTGCTCTTTTGAACTACATTGTGTGTTTAAAAGTTCATCACAAGTTCATCAAGTTCATGGATCATCACCATACAAAACCAGACACGTCAATATAGTATAATTCAGTTGTTCAGAAGAATTCACAGGGATGTCTCTGGTAGTACAAAGAGGGGATACAAAACCTATGATTTCGTCTGACCTAAAGTCAACACAAAATAAATGTGCTTGAGGATTTTCCTATCACAACAGGACTTGATTTTTCCAAAAGTCTGAACTGATATAAAACAAATCAAAATTCTTACCACACTTCAGAAGGTGATCCCTAGAGCTGTCTACATTACGAGACAGAGAAAAAATAACTATTTATACCTCACAATTGCTAATTGATGTGAACATACACTTGTGAGAAATAAAGTCAAAATGGCTAGTTATAAACTCAGAATTGTGGGAAAAAAAAGTCACAAATGTGAAATAAAAAGTCATAATTACCTTTTTTATTCCATGGCAAAAACAAGCTTTCATAGATTACCGATACTGATATTATATTCTGTTTACCTTGGATGGCGGAGCAGGGAATGACCTGAGATGACCCCATTACATTACACATGGTGAAAAAACCAAGATGGATGCCTCCAGGCAAACCTCTGTTGTGCTTGTTCTTTTGGAATACATAGACATAAAAAAGTGGTATTTTGCACAGATAATACTGATGTATCCTGTCCACAGATAGAGGTTGGATAATACATTGTGCATGACTGAGTTTACTGAGACAGACAAACAGAAGTGCTAATAAACAATACTTTACTACTGTTTCATTACTGTTGATGTGCTGAGCAGCTATATTCGATTCTGAGTTTGCTGAGTCGGAACTCTGACTTGAGGGAGCATTCCAGTTAGAAGTTCCTACTGGGAACTCTGAATATCTGACTTTCGAGTACAGATTTGACAACCCCCATGATTCCTTCAAAATTGAGTCACTCAGGAAAGACACACCACTGTGTTGGTCGGAGGCAAACTACTTTAGTTGGTGGAACAACTGGCAATATCTTAATGTAAGTTACTCAATATTAACTTGCTATTTATGTTTATTGAACTAAATGACACATATTCTGAATTATGTAGTTCCTATTTCTTGTAAACATACCTGTACTGAAGCTGGAGTCAGTGCATCAAGAGCCACCACACACAGACGCATTCAGGAAATGGGCTCCAACTGTCACATTCCATGTACCAAGCCACTTTTGAACCAAAGACAATGTCAGAAGTGTCTTACCTGGGATAAGAAGAAAAAGAGTGCCAATAAAAAAAGTTGAGAAAAGGACAGTTTTACACAGTATTTGTGTGCTATGTATTTTATGAATGTAATAATGTGTTGTGTTGGAGTCTCCCATACACAATGAGTGTTGTTTGTATGAGTTGATACTTCCTGTATGTAGAGTGTAACCTTAATATCTGTTTAAAGTAGCTCTAGGTACTGACTTACTCTGACTGTCCTCTTCTTCTTATAAATCTTGTATCCATGACATGAGCTCCAGGCCAGATGAAATGGTCCCTGAGAGACTCCTGTGATCAAACAAATCTATCCTTCCTCCTACAGTGAAGACGGTTCATGTGGAATCCCATGGCTGCTGTTTCTCTCTGCTCTTTTGAACTACATTGTGTGTTTAAAAGTTCATCACAAGTTCATCAAGTTCATGGATCATCACCATACAAAACCAGACACGTCAATATAGTATAATTCAGTTGTTCAGAAGAACTCACAGGGATGTCTCTAGTACAAAGAGGGGATACAAAACCTATGATTTCGTCTGACCTAAAGTCAACACAAAATAAATGTGCTTGAGGATTTTCCTATCACAACGGGACTTGATTTTTCCAAAAGTCTGAACTGATAAAAAACAAATCAAAATTCTTACCACACTTCAGAAGGTGATCCCTAGAGCTGTCTACATTACGAGACAGAGAAAAAATAACTATTTATACCTCACAATTGCTAATTGATATAAACTCACACTTGTGAGAAATGAAGTCAGAATGTCTAGTTATAAACTCAGAATTGTGAGAAAAAAAAGTCATAATTACCTTTTTTATTCTTTTATTCCATGGCAAAAACAAGCTTTCATAGATTACCGATACTGATATTATATTCTGTTTACCTTGGATGGCGGAGCAGGGAATGACCTGAGATGACCCCATTTCATTACACATCTTGAAAAAACCAAGATGGATGCCTCCAGGCAAACCTCTGTTGTGCTTTTTCTTTTGGAATACATAGACATAAAAAAATTTTGCACAGATAATACTGATGTATCCTGTCCACAGATAGAGGTTGGATAATACTTTGTGCATGACTGAGTTTATTGAGACAGACAAACAGAAGTGCTAATAAACAATACTTTACTACTGTTTCATTACTGTTGATGTGCTGAGCATCTATATTGTATTCTAAGTTTGCTAAGTCGGAACTCTGACTTGAGGGAGCATTCCAGTTCAAAGTTCCTACTGGGAACTCTGACTTCAGAGTATTGATTTGACAACCCCCATGATTCCTTCAAAACCGAGTCACTCAGGAAAGACACACCACTGTGTTGGTCGGAGGCAAACTACTTTCATTGGCGAAACAACTGGCAATATCTTAGTGTAAGTTACGCAATATTAACTTGATATTGATGTTTATTGAACTAAATTACACATATTCTGAGTTAGGCTGGTTCATTTTTCTTGTAAACATACCCTAGATTAGCTAAATGCACATCCATAATAGAATGCAGCCTTTTTCTTCTTTTAGCAAACAAGATTTGTGTGTGATGTGTGTGTGTGAAACAGCACTCAGCCCAGTGCTGTTTCACGTAGTGTAAGTCTGCCTCCTGGTGGGGTTTTGTAAAACTGCACAAAACTTCTAGGAGTAAGAAGTTTTATATTTTGCACAACTGGATTTGTAAAAATCACACTAAGCTTATAAGAGCCAGGTTTAATTAGTGCACATATATAAAGATTGTTTAAGTAATTTTTTTTTTTCTTTTTCAGTTTGTCTTGTTTCATTGGTTGCTGTTAGTCATAACAGGATTACACACACCCTTTATCTAGGTTTGAGCTTGCCAGGGCTCCACCGGGATATTTGAGTAATTATCTGATTTCACATGGAAATATTTGTGGTGGCTTGTAAAGAGCAGAAAGAAGGCATCCTTGAGTGATTATATGTACAGTATGCATTACACTTTAAAAAACAATGAAAAAAAAAAAAAAACTTTTACAGTGAAAAAAACATGAGCTGTGGTTGCCAGAACTTTACCCTAAAAAATATGGTAGCAACATTGTAGGTTTTACAGGAAAGCACTTAGTTTACTGTCTATTTTTCAGTTCAAAACCTTATAATTTAAAGGTTTATATTGTAATAATTACGGTTCATATTTTACACACTGTAAAAAAATCTGTTAAATTTACTGAAAAAATGTATTTCATTAACTGATAATGCTAATTTACCAACCTATTGAATTACTAGTATCTGTTGTAATACACTGACAACCACCAAACACAGTGCTGATGAGAGTCACATGATCAATCAAAGTTCATCTTAAGCAGCTTTTCCACCAGCTGAGAAGAACATTACTAGTATATAGAAGGTGCACACAGTGTCATTCACACAAACACTAAACACCATCATGGTGACACACATGAAATTTTAAGCAACATTAGATGTAACATAAAACCCTAATGTACATATCTGATTAGAAGAAACAAAGAAAACTAAGAATAAACACAGTTATTCAGCGAAAATAAATCAGATGTGAAGTGTGTCATGCAGGGAATTGTGAGAATGTCAATTTTTTTTAACTGTAAATTATACAATGACTTGATATTTTTTCCTTCCAAAAACTGTAAATTTAATGGTTGTTATGACAGAGACACCGGAGGCAGAGATAAAAGCAATGATGCAGTTTATTGAGGTGATCAGCAGAGACACAGGTGAGTAGACTGGTGAATACGAAGATTATGACTGAGAATGATGGATAATACTGTCCTTGTTCTTTGTGCAGGTGATCTTGGAGGAAGACGCTGGAGCTGGCAGACGAACACACTCACACACAGGAAGGTAAGCACACAGGGAGACCAGGAGACGATGGAGACGAAGGAGATAATGGAGACAGGTAAGTATCACTTTTGGAGTCCTTGAAGGTAAGCATACAACAGGTTGTATCACAAACGAGACCGGACGATGTGTGTGTGTGAGTGTGTGGCTTTTATCCTGTGGTTGATGACTGCGGTGATGATGTGCAGGTGGTGGTGATTAGTAGGCTGGTGATTTGAGTGCGTGGGTAAGGAAGTGAGGTGGAACCTGACGTGTCTGTGACAGTACCCCCCCTCCCCGACGTCGTGGTGGTCGTCCTCGAGGTCGTGGGGCAGGTCTGTCTGGGTGATTGGTGTGGAAGGTCTGTAACAAAGCAGGATCAAGGATATCATTCTTGGGGACCCATGAGCGTTCTTCGGCCCGTAGCCCTCCCAGTCCACCAGATACTCTAAAAGACCACCACGGCGCCGGGAGTCCAGAATCTCACGTGCAACGTAGGCTGTTCCATCATCCAGAATGAGTGGAAGGGGGGGGGCTCGACGGCTGTCACGTCAGGTTCTGTGGGAGGAAGAACAGAAGGGTGGTGAGGTTTTAATAGTGAAACATGGAAAGTTGGGTGAATTCTCTTGTATTGTGCTGGGAGTTGTAACCGGTAAGTGACAGGGTTGATCTGTTGCAGGATGGTGAATGGGCCAATGAAGCGGGGACTCAGCTTCTTGCAGGGCAGGCGCATCTTGATGTCTCTGGTGGACAGCCAGACCTTCTGCCCCGGTTGGTAGTTTGGAGCGTGGGAGCGCCGAAGGTCGGCTGTCGTCTTGCACCTGCGCAGGGCTCTCTGTAGCTGGTGGTGAGCTGAGTCCCATACCCTCTCGCTCTCCCGGAACCAGTGGTCGACAGCTGGAACGTTGGAGGGTTCCCCGTCCCAGGGGAACAGTGGGGGCGGGAAGCCGAGCACGCATTGGAAAGGTGTTAATCCAGTTGTAGCTTGACGGAGGGAGTTCTGGGCGTACTCGGCCCAGCCCAGGTACTGGTTCCAGGAGTCCTGGTGGCCATGACAGAAGGTACGCAGGAAGCGGCCGATCTCCTGGATCTTCCGTTCCGTCTGCCCGTTCGACTGAGGATGGTATCCAGACGACAGACTGACGGTCACACCCAGGAGGGAAAAGAAGGCCTTCCAGACCCGCGAGATGAATTGTGGTCCTCTGTCTGAGACTATGTCTTCGGGGATTCCGTAGTGACGGAAGACATGGTTGAACATTAACTCTGCTGTGGTCATAGCAGTTGGTAGACCCTCCAGGGGAATAAGGCGGCAGGCTTTAGAGAAGCGGTCTACGACGACCAGAATGCAGGTGTTACCATCAGACTCGGGGAGATCCGTGACAAAATCTACTCCCAGGTGTGACCAGGGTCTCTCAGGAACGGGCAGAGGAAGAAGCTTGCCGGTGGGAAGATGGCGTGGGCTCTTGGAGATGGCGCACTCCCTGCAGCCCTGCACGTACCTCCTGACATCGCTGGCCATGTTTGGCCACCAGAAGCGCTGTTTGAGCAGCGAGAGGGTTTCATTGACCCCCGGGTGACCAGTGCCAAGTGAAGTGTGAACGGAGTGCAGAAGTGGAGTGCGTTGTGTCCTGGTGATGTAGCGCAAGCCTTGGGGACAACCCGGCGGAGTGCGTGAGGAGGCATTGGAGGAGGGTAAGGTCTCTTCTGACCATTCAATGGGGCTGACGAAAATGGATTCTGGCAGGATGGTTTCAGGTTCTTCGTTCTTTTCTTCTGGTGAGTGGAGACGAGAGAGAGCATCGGCTTTCAGGTTCTTAGAGCCAGGTCTGTATGAGATGGTGAAATGGAACCTTGAGAAGAACATCGCCCAGCGGGCTTGGCGAGGGCTGAGTCGTTTGGCGGCTTTCAGATACTCAAGGTTTTTGTGGTCAGTAAATACCTGAAAGGGATGATTTGCCCCCACCAACCAAAGCCACCACACCTCAATGGCGAGTTTTACAGCCAGGAGTTCACGGTCCCCGATGTCATAATTCACCTCCGCCGGGTTGAGCTTGCGGGAGAAGAAGGCACATGGATGGAGCCTACTTGGATTCCCCTGCTGCTGCGAAAGGACCGCTCCCACTCCTGTGGTGGAGGCGTCCACCTCCACGACGAATGGTAGGTCCGGG
Organism: Chanodichthys erythropterus; assembly: GCF_024489055.1. Taxonomy (NCBI): domain Eukaryota; kingdom Metazoa; phylum Chordata; class Actinopteri; order Cypriniformes; family Xenocyprididae; genus Chanodichthys; species Chanodichthys erythropterus. The sequence continues at coordinate 52,579,088 of NC_090223.1, read as the reverse complement.
TTAGGGTGGACGAGGAGGGGAGCGGTGGTGAAGGCTTTCTTGAGGGTTTCAAATGCTTCTGTGGCGGTTTGGGACCAGGACAGAGACTTGGGCTGCTTGTGGAGGAGGTTGGTGAGTGGGCAAACGATGGTACTGTAGTTTTTGATAAATCGACGGTAGAAGTTGGAGAAACCAAGGAATCGTTGAAGTTCTTTTACGGTGCTTGGAGCTGGCCAGTTTTGGATGGCAGATACCTTCCCCTCGTCCATCCGGATGCCACTGTGATCGATGATGTATCCAAGGAAGTGGACAGAGGGCTGGTGGAAAGAGCACTTCTCTGCTTTCAGGAACAGATGGTATTGCCGTAAGGGTTGGAGGACCTCCGCAACGTGATGGCGATGTTCGGCCAAGCTCCGGGAGTATATCAAGATGTCATCGATATATACCAACACGAACTTGTGGAGAAACTCCCGGAGCACCTCGTGGATGAAATCCTGGAATACGGAGGGGGCGTTGACCAGGCCATACGGCATCACGAGATATTCGTAGTGACCGGTGGGCGTGACGAAGGCGGTCTTCCACTCGTCCCCCTCGCGTATCCGGATGAGGTTATACGCGCTGCGGAGGTCCAGCTTGGTGAACACAGTGGCACCACGGAGATGTTCCAGGGCCGCTGGGACGAGGGGAAGTGGGTACCGGAACTTTACTGTAATCTTATTGAGTGACCGGTAATCGATGCATGGCCGCAAGCCTCCGTCCTTCTTGGCCACGAAGAAGGAGCTTGAAGCAGCAGGGGAAGTAGACGGGCGGATGTATCCTTGGTTAAGGGCCTCTTTGATGTATTCCTCCATGGCCTTCTCCTCCGGCACTGATAGGGGGTAAATGCGTCCCCTAGGCACTGGTTCACCCGGCAACAGATCTATGGCGCAGTCCCATGGCCGGTGTGGAGGAAGCTTGTAGGCGCGTTGTGGGCAGAAGACGTCACTGAAGGGGGCGTAGTCGGGAGGTATGTCAACGGAGCGTTTTTCTACAGGGCTTTCGATGGAGGTAGCATTGATGGAGAGGTTCTTGGGGTGAGGATGCTTTGGAACAGGAAGATCTGGAAAGCAGCTGGAGAAACAGTGGTCGCCCCACTTCAGGACTTCGCCCGTGCGCCAGGAGATTGTGGGATTATGGAGCTCCAGCCACGGGCGCCCTAGAACCACGTCAGCGGTGGACTCCTCCAGAACCAGCAGATGGATGAGTTCATGATGGAAGATACCCACTTGTAGTTGAAGAGGTCCAGCGACACGGCGAACCGTCTTATGGCTCAGGGGTTTGCCCGTGATGGAGTTGATTTGATAGTGAGTCGGAGACGGCGAGGTCTTGAGCCCGAAGTGTCGACAGAGGGTGACCGGAGATGAAGTTTCCTGCTGACCCTGAGTCGAGGAGTGCCACCACTGGAATGGAAATGTCAGCAGCAGTAAGGTTTACAATTGTAGTGAGTGGTTTCATGTTCTGAATAGAGGGAATGATGGCACTCACCACAGGTCGAGGAGGACGGGTTGGGCATGTTGAGATGACATTCCCAGGTAATCCACAGTATAAGCACAGATTCAGGGTCAGCCTTCTCTGTCTTTCTGTTGGTGATAAACGGGAGTTATCCAACTGCATAGGTTCGGTGGCTGGTTCTGGAGAGCTGACGGGTTCGGACCGACGGAGAAACGTGCCGGCGAGTGGCAGCTTGTTTTTTTTTTTTTTAAACACTGTTTTAATTTTCTTTCTTGGGTTAAATTCTGCATCAGCCTGCAGTGCATTCAGTAATTTTCACTTCTTGTTTATGCTTATGTGACTATCATAAAATAACATTAGGATGCAAGTAATTAACCATTTTAAATTTAACATTTTAAAATTATAATCTTATAAAAATCTAGTGTTTGATAATGTCTAAATATATATTCAACTGCAAAACCTAAAATAGTAAGTTATTATGACTGGCAATACTCTTTTGAGAAACTAGACTAGAGCAACATATGGGTAAACCATGGAAACTCACGCCTACCTTTTAGTTTCCAACATGACCCTTATTCCTCGGCTGGGATCATGTAGATCTCTTTGAAGCTGCACTGAATCTGAATTTTGGACCTTCAACCCGTTGTACTCCATTGAAGTCCACAATATGGAGAAAAATCCTGGAATGTTTTCCTCAAAAACTTTCTCAAAAAAATTTCTTTTCACCATGGACATCTTGGATGACATGGGGGTGAGAAAATTATCAAAAATAAACATAATTAAACATAATTTTCTATCTATGTACCTGTATATTCATGACATATTGAGAAACCAAGAGACAATGAGAATAAAGGTGTGCATTCTGACTTTTTCCTTGCAACTTGAAGTTTATATCTCACAATTCTGACATTATAACTAGCAATTGCATGTTATAAAGTCAGAATTGCAAATTAAATATCTCTGACTTTATAACACGCAATTGTGACTTTATATCACACAATTCTGACTTTACAACTCAAAATTCTGCGAAAAAAGGTCAGAATTGCAAGTTGTAAACTAGCAACGACAAGAAAAAAGAATTGTGAGATAAAAAGTCGGAATTACCTTTTTTTCATCTTTTTATTTAGTGGCGGAAACAAGCTTCCATACTGATGTATCAAATATTGGCAAATTAAATCGGCCACTGATTCCATTAAACTCAGTGCATTGTAAAGTATATTCAGACCGCCCAGAGACTGAGTCGCTCCATCAAGATCAATTATGGGAATCCCTAGTTTCAAAGTGACTTTAGCCTATATCTGATGTTGAGATACACAGGATGCATATTTTATGCACACACAAAGCATCTGATTGCTCAGTTGCATCAGATTTTCTGTGTGTGTGTGTGTGTGTAGAGGGAGGGAGGAAGAAAGAAAGAAAAGAAGGAAGGAAGGGAGGGATTATTGGGAGGGGACATTAGTGATTTTGCTTTTAAAGTATGTGATGCTTAACTTTGATAATATTTTAATATCTTTAAATTTAGTTAAATTAAATGGCTAGTTAAGAAGAGTTTATCCATTTAATAAAGCAGTTTTATTCATAAGTTTTAATAACTGCCTTAAATAATGGTGTTGAACATTTACATTTAATGTCAAATGTAAAACTCTCAAACATTGAAAACCCAAAATGTGGCATATGGCAATAAACACGCTTGACATTTGAATAAGATGGCATCTAAGCTTGTTGGCTAGGCCATCCTACATAATTTTACTAATGTTTAGTTCTGAATTTTTTTTTTTTATTATTCTTATTATTCTTTGGTGACCCTGCATGTTGCTGCAGAGATTGTGGCTCTTCTCATATCAAAGCTTTTAAGACATTTCAGGTTGGTACATAATGGCTGCAGACACGCATATACATGTTCAGAATTATTATTGCCTAAGAAATTTTAAAACCTGAAATGCACTATTGGTCCCACTTATGCAGAACACAAGTGAGTGGAAACCTATAAACATTCTGCCAGTTATGATCTTGGTATGTTCTGCTAAATTCATCAACATTTTGAATCTGACAATAATTTAAATAGATTAAATTCAGAATAAGAAAATTCAGTCATCATTTACTCAGCATCATCGGACCTATTATGTTTGTTTGAACGCAAAAGTTGAGCTTTGGCCGGTTTGTTTCTATTCATACAATAAAAGCCAATGGTGAGTTCCTGTCCTGAAGCTTCAAAAGTCACAAGGAATTGATCCGGAAGATGAAGTCACCACTGACTGTCATTGTATCAACAGAGATGAACAGGACAAACTGGCAAAATTTGGCATTTTTTATGATCCTAGGGAGAAAAAAAAAAGATTTGGGAGGGAGTTTCAAGGGTGAGAAAATAATGACTGAATTTTCATTTTGGGGTTAAGTATCCCTTTAACCCTCTATGGTTTTTCGTCATTTATAAATTGTATTTAAAATACAATACATAATACTATGACATCCCCTTCAGCCAAAAAAATTAAAATCTATGTGCAATGGGCTTGACATTTTTGGCAACAAGGACCTGAATGAGACATGAGCACATGTTCAGTCACATGCTGTCAAGGCTTCATTGTGAGTTCATTTTAGACTAGGAAATACATAAAAATTCATTGTAAATCCAAATGTGTTTTCAAACGTTTTTGGCCATTTTAATGCACATTTTGTAAATTCAATGACTCAAATACCAGAATAATATGTGTGTTATGCATTAATGAAAAGTTATTTTAGGGGATAGATTTTTTTTTTCTTTATAGCTGCACTATTGTTTATTACTGGCAAGCAGTATAATAGCCTTTTTGCCTGTCTTTTAGGTTTATGTTAGTAAGTTTTATAGAAGACAGAGAGGAAAAGTATTTATCCAGAAAGTACTGATAATAGTGACGGCAGTGCATCAGAAAATAAGGTCGTAGTAAGAAAGGAAAAAGTTGAAGATCAAGGAGAATAGAAGCAGTCAGGGTCGCTCTTAGGGTGGTGAAACTGGTATGATCGCACCGGGTTCCATGCTTGATCGTGAACGGTCTGCAGGGGGGCCCTGGCATTGGGCCCCACCAGATGCTTGGGATGGCCCTGGAAGCAGTGGTAGTGATGGCAGAGATGAAGAATATAAGTCATCGATTGTTGTTAGTCAGGTATTTGGATACATTATCTTATGCAAGATATAATCCATATTAGAAATAGAGGTCAGAAAAGATGCCACTGTCTGTTGGCCTCACTTCACTGACAAGCAAATGCTCCAGAAATGATGACTAAATAGGTCAAGATCGAGTTAAGTGTGGAAAGTGTGGGCTATACTTAAAAAGAAAAGTCTCAAGCTTCAATTATTCACTTGGAATTCCAAGAAAAAAACAATGTTAAACATTGCAGCTGTTGAAAGATTTAACAGTAAAGTTGCATCGGAATTTGTTTTAAGTTTTTTACATTTTCACGTGTGTTCCAAATGAAATATAGTAGCAAAAGCTAAAATTGAATGTTAATAAACCTTTTTAAGGTTTTTTTTTTAAACACCGAGACCTTTTCACTACTTTTCAGATAGTGAAAATGCATTTGAATGTGTGTGCAGTATTGCCAAATTTGCCAAAAATTATTTACCCTAATAGGACATTGTCAGTTATAAATGACGAAAAAGGTCAAGGTTTTTCTAACTGTGATTTAATAATTTCTTCCATATAGAGGGTTAAAGTTTGGTATATATTTGAAACGTTACATTTACATGATACTGTTTTATTGTCAGGGCTTATTCGTAGCTTTACTTTATTTCTCAGCACCATCAGATTTGTGATTTATGCATCCACAAGAGGTTGTAGCAATAACACGGTGTCTGTATAATGCAGTAAAAGTGTTTTTAGTACATTTATGGATCTTGAGAGAGGAAATGTCATTGCTCCCTATGGAGGCCTCACAGAGCCATCGGATTTCAACTAAAATATCTTAATTTGTGTTCCGAAGATTAACGAAGGACTTACGGGTGTGGAACGGCATGAGGGTGAGTAATAAATGACAGGATTTTCATTTTTGGGTGAACTAACCCTTTAAATGCATTCACTGAATAAACTCATCAATGAAACTGGATTAGTTGTTTTAAATTTTTATTTGATATTAATTTTAGGATAAACTTACTCAACTTAATAGTTTTTGACAAAATTAAGAATGTGAACCTGATTCAACTAAATTGCATTGGATTAACCATATGTAATTAACATAACCCAGTTACATGGAACCTGTTGACATAAAAAAAAAGTAAAATCAACTTATCTTTTTTATTTTTTTGTATAAGTAACTTTGCAACTGCATTTCAGCTATCATTAGAGTATTAGTAGACTTAGTAGGTTTGCATTAGGGTACGGGTTAGTAGAATAATTTGACACTTATAGTCAAAATGTCTGTTTGGGGAAACATCAAAATAAAATGTTAGCAGATATTAAGCAGACAGTCTACTAATAATGAGACATAGTTGACATGTAGTTGCAAAGTTATAGTTAGTAGAATGTCTAAAGTAGACTATCAAAACAAAGTGTTACCATTCCCTAGCCTTCAATTTCCTCAGACCCAGATAATTTGCATGGCACTGCAAATATTGATTAGATGATCAATCTATCTTGCAAAATTAATTGTAATTTTAAAAATTAATTCATTAAAACCCACCAGACATTTGGTTATTTTATCTGGTCTTGTGTTTATCTGTCTTGGGAGTGTTGAGTTGACTTAGAAAGATTATAAAGACAAATATTGTCTCAATGAAAACATCAGGGCAAGAAGGAGATGAGTGCATGATAAACAATGCTGTGTGCTTATGTTGATTGTGCTGCTAATTGGACTGGAACCAGCATCAACCTCCACTTCCACTTCCACTTCAATCTCTTGATATTTAAAGTATTGTCCATTTTTGAGTGACCACAGAGAGCAGTTATATCTCTCTTCATTGTCTTGGATGTTTAGGATACTTGAGATGTTGAACGTTCCATCAGAGTTCTTCAGGCTTGTGACTGTAGAGTTGGAAGTCATGTTCTTGTCATAATGAAACCAGTTTATTATTCCGTCTGGATACACACTATTGAAGCTACATTCCTTTTGTTTGGGCCCAGCCATCTGTTGGGAGGATTCGCCTCTGCACTCTCCTGCGTGAATACATTTACAAACACAAGGTACCATGGTTAATGATGTGATGCCCAGTTTTTGACTTGAATAAACCTTCTTCTATGATGAACATGTTTTTATTTTTCAAAATAAAGTCAAACGGGTCAATGAACTGACCTAAAGACACGTTGATTTGATCTTTTCCATGTCCAGAGTCCATCCTTATACAACAAAAATATGTGCCCATGTTTACTGGTGCAGGATATAAAATAGTTAATGTTAATGCTTCCCTTGTGTAGTTGCACTCAAATCCTGGAGTGTTGTCGCTCGATCTTGGATCACATTTAAAACCTTTTTCTTCATGTTTTGTCCAGTATATGTCAACAATGTTCAACTGCATTGATGAACTGATGTTGCACTGTAAGACAGTCTTCTCATTGCAATTCATTATCTGGTTTTGGAAAGCATGCAGCACCTTTTCACCTGCATGTATCATAAAGCAATGTTAGCATTTGCTCAAACATTTTTAAGTCATACTGACAATTTTACATATGCTTTTTTAAAAATTGTAGTCTTGTAAAAAGGTACCTGAATACTAAACTAAGTGCAGTTTTGTCAAAAATATTGATTTGTCGATACATATCGTTACTGAAATATCTGAAATGCCAATGCTCATTTTCTGCAGAATAGATACACAATACCAGCTGCGCCTTCTCACTCTCTCATCTCTCTGACAGTGAGTTGACACACAAACCCGCCTCCCCTCACTCACTCGTTTCTCCAGATGAATATTGTTGGTGTTACAGGGCTTGAATTTTGGCATGGGATTGTACATATTGTGCATATTTTGTACTCACACCCAAAGTGCGCACATATAAAGCTTCCTTCCAGTACTAAATTATGTTTTTGCTGCTCATTGCACTTAAATGGTCAATTACACACAAAATAATGTCAAAATGCCACTCTTAGTGAGTAAATACCATCAGTTATGTTTCAAGTGAATGTAAACAGTTGAGAAAGAAAACACATGTGTAACAGTATAATGCATCCATGCGTCAGGTCTTAGGCCGTGTGTCCACCAGAGCGTTTTTAGCCAGCTGAAAACGCTAGGTGCTCTGCTTAAAACGCCCGTCTGTGAGCGCTTCTGCAGCGCAGCATTTTTTCCGTTGAGACGCTTTGTTGCTATGATATGGAATATCTGCGTCACTGTTACTTATAACGGATTTTGCAGGTAATTTGTTTCAGGCTAAAAATGTTGACACAATGTGGAATTACTTGCTATGTATGTTCGGAGACCAACAATATTAATTTCTCATCCATTTTGTTTCTGTTTGTTGATGTCGCAGTACAGCAAGAATGTGACAGTTGGTCGGATTTGTATTTGTCCCGCCCCTCCTCCACTCTGATTGGACGGCTGGCTAAAAAGTGACAGTGATGAGCGCAGCGTTTTACTCAAAGTTGAACATTCTTCAACTCGAGGCGACCAGTAAAAAACGCCCAGCTCTCAGCGCTTGAGCGTGAAAAAGACGCTCAGCGCCTCGTTACGCTCCTGCCGTTTTAAAAACGCGGCGTTCCCATTGAAAACAATTGAAAAAATACGCTAGCAGCTGGAAAAAACGCTTAGGTGGACACACAGCCTTAAAGTGACAGCAGGCTAATAAACCTGCTGCCAAATTATTAGATCATTTTAAAATGATCTATATGGCTGTTTTTCTTTATGGTATTGGTGTCAAAATTGTGGCCAGTGAAAATGCTGGGTGGCTATAACTTTGGAAAACCACAAGCCACAGTGGTGTAACGTGCTGGTTGCATATTAACACACGACGAAGAAGATAATACTCAAATAAGTCTTTACTTAATAATCCAATGGGAGACTACAGAATCCAGGCAGGAACACAACACAACACTAGAACATACGAGACCGGACAAAGACCAAATAGAACCGAACTTATATACACACTAACAGCTGTGATAAATGATATAAGTGTCCATGGTGACAGATTGTGGTGGGAAACTAGAACAAAGGAGCACATGTGACAGATGAAAACAGACAAACTAAGTTCATGTGGTGTGAGGGTGTGACAAGTGGCTAGCAAACAAACATGTCAAGCCCTAATGCTATCATTTTCAAAAACATGCACTTGTTTTCAAAAGTGTGTTTTTAGGCCCCCAAAACACTGTTGTCACGTAAATGAATGGCCAAAACATAAAAAGTTTCCAGTTTTTAGTTGAAAACAGTGTGTAAACACCCCCTATAAGATCATTTGCTCCTCTTCCCTTGCCTGCACCATAAAAATACTTAAGTGCAAACTGAATGAACACTTAATTGAATATTAATTTTAATTAAGTGAAAATGTATTACAGTTTAAATTTATATTTAATGCAATTAGTTGAACTTTAGACCATTTTATATGGGACTTAAGTACATCTTTAAATGTGATTTCATCATTTTTTCTATTGTCTTTGAAATATGGTTTAAGTGCACTGCTTAATTTACTGACATGCATTTATGATCAACTAAAATATACTTTAATGCAAATTCTATTGAAACTTGTAAGTTGTGTATTTAAATATATTTGTAATTAAATGTTTGTAATGATGTAGTTGCGATTTGAAATTTAATATTAAACAACACACAGTAAGTGCACTTCTTTAAAGTAAATTTGTGAACAATAATACATTTTGCAAGGGAAGTCGTAAATGAATTTATAAAGAAATAAATGTCTGAAATTTATTCCTGAAAGAAAATCTTAGGCTTTGTCTTACCTTTGGTGTTTCCTGATAACAGGAGAACAATTAAAAATGCCATAATGACTAACATCTTTTTGTTGTTCATAAGTTGGTATATATGTGCCGAGAGGAGACAGAGTTCTTGAGCAGTCTCGGTCTACACTCCTTCTGACTCCTACACTCTGACTATGAAAAAGAGAATTTTCTCTAAGCTGACAAGTAGTTGCTTGCCCACCCTGTAACTATGGAAAGTTTTGTTCACCCCTCACCCTTTTTGTACTAAACAAGATCAGACTATCCCTCTTTGGCTTTAATGAGGGTTCCAAAAACATTTTTTTTTTTCTAAATAATCTGTCTTTGCTTTTCTTGGAATATCTATCCTCCCATCCTTTCACTTGTCAATAGATTCTCTCAAACATCCAACATCTCCTTATGTTTCATTATATTTGCAATGGTACTGCGTTTATAATATGATTTTCAATTTGCAAAAGGCAAAAGTAAACTCTCCAGGAAATGTACTTGGCTAGTAACCAAAGCTCAGTCTTACACCACTCTTGTGTAATAAACTGATCTAATAAATGCTTTTACTCAACAGTAGGCCCAGGCAGAATCGTTGGACCTCTTCCACAAATTTTTGTCTTGCCTTTTTGAGCGAACATACTTCAGTATTATTTGTGCAGATGTTTTCAATTCTAAAATGTGACAGTGGAGATCATGATCAGTGCTGCAGAGACACAATCACAGGTGACTGAGAGACAAATTCTGCATCCTACTTTTATCCAATTCTTCTGAACTTCGTGAATGTTCAAACAGACATGTGTGCTGTCTTGGCATGCTGGGGCAATGCAGGACATAAGGCTGATGAGCCTTGATGGAATGTATTAGCATTTAGTAGTTGCGTTCATGAACTTTCTGCTTATTAATATGACTGTATAAAGATAGTTTTTACTATGTTTGAGTAATGTCATAATGCCTTTAGGGGTTCATTTCTTTGTCCCTTTGCTTTATAGATGCAAAGAACATGTCATGAATCATTGTGTAACTAATCTCTGAAAGTGGAAAGTATCCAGAAAAACACGCAGCGCTCTGTTTTCACAGGATAGAGGGGAAATTGTGCTCTCACTCACATTACAGAGGTTCACTTATCTGGCTCTAAGTCAAATTGGATACATTCATTTTAGCACTCGTTCAGAAAAACTTCTTCTCCGATACTGATCTCATGTATCTGATTTTTTTTTTTGCTCTAACATGCCATTTATCTAGTTATGTTATTCTTCTGTACGGCCTGCAAAACTGAAGTAACTAACAGATCAGAAATCCTGTGTAAACAATCCTGGGCTAGCTTGCTCCATGCTGTTGAGTCTGATTGAACAATGTTGGGTTTGTCAGATTGTTCTTTGTTAGCTTTTATTTTGAAGTTCTGTCTTTGATGTTCTTGGCTCTGTCCAAATCCTGTAAAATGCTGAAGTAGGAGGACTTGTCTGAATCCAGTATTTATGCAACATTCTGTTTTGAAGGCAGCATTAATAAATCCTTTGTTGCCTATGAAATCCCACAATCCTGCAGCTGAGTCAGTAGTTTGCAAAAATATAAACAAATAAACAACAACAACAACATACATACAATGACAATATGATGCCCTATTTGTTTGCAAGTTTTATTGACTTCTTTCTGCGGTTAAAACTCTGATTAAGTGATTACAATAGAGATGGATTCATTTTAGTAAGTTCAGTAAGTACTTTTTGATGTTCATTCATGTTTATTTCGCGCTGTAATAGAGAGGAATAGGTTCACATGCCGCTTACAGCGATCTGCCACACAACGTTAAACAGCGTCACCACCACAAGTATTGTTTGAATCCCGTAGTAATATTGACTGAATTTAAAAGCTTAGACTTAGTTTTATATCAAAAGTAACCTGATCTGACGGTGCGTTGTCTGTGTCCTCTTTTTTCACTTTGTGAGAAAATGAACGTGTGGCGTGAGAACAGTGAGTTTGAATGAGAGTTGGTGGCCCTGCATGACAGTATTTTGTAGTTATAAACATTATGTTTGTTAAGTTTATGCTATGTTAATCTCCCACATTTCACGGGTTCGACTTCGTTTGCACTATGCTCTCCAAAGCGCTGACTTCTTTTATTGGATTGGATTGGATCCGGGAGGGCTGCATTACAGTATTGCGCTACAGCACCCCACTGGTTACACCACATTATTGCAGGCCCTTCAAATAGGTCGTATGAGATGAAGAGACTATTCGACAACAAAAATATTTGTCGACAATTTTTTATTGTCGATGTTGTCGATAATGTCGACTAATCGTTTCAGCACTAGCCAAGATATTGGCAAAAGCTTTGGCTACTTGTCTTGAAAAGCTACTTCCGTATTTAATATCTGAAGAGCAAACCGGCTTTATTAAAGGGAGGCAGCTTTTTTTTAATGTTGGTACTCTCTTAAACATAATTTATTTTAGACACTCTTCCGTTGTCCCAGAGGTGTTGAGAGGTTGAGAGGCTGTATCTTTTTGCTGTACTTTTTGGGTTGGGAAATCATTTTATTTCATGGATTCGTCTTCTATATGCTCACCCTCAGGACAGTGTACATAATGATGACACACATTCAGAATACTTAACACTAGGGCGTGGAACACGACAGAGCTTCCCGCTCTCGACTTTGCTATTTGCCCTGGCTATTGAGCCACTGTCAATTGCTTTACGGTCTACTTTGTCATTTAAAGGAATTTTCCGCTTGGATATCGAAATTAAATTATCTCTTTATGCTGACGATTTGTTGTTAAACATTTGTAACCCGATCACAGCTCCTTTTCTGATTATAAAATAAATTTTCAAAAGAGTGAGTGTTACCCTGTAAATGCTTTGGCCCTGCTCAGATAGACAGATGATACAATAACAATGCACTTACCTTGATGTTTTGTTTCTTGTTTGGTTTGACTAGTAGTCTGAGACACTGTATCAATCTCAGAGGCAGTGTCAGTCTCAGACGGCGTGTCATGTCTCAGAGGAAATGTCAATCTAAGAGGCTGTGTCGGTCTGAGACGCCGTGTCAATCTGAGAGCCAATGCGAGTCTCATACCCCTTTTCCACCAAGGCAGTTTGAGTGCTGGTTCGGAGCCAGAGCCTAGTTTCAAATCAGTTCTTTGTTTTTCGACACACAAAGCACCAGCTCCGAACCAGAAAAAGTGGTTCGTAAGTAGCACCAAAAAACATTGCTGGGCTAGAAGTAAGAACCACGTGATAGCACGAGGGAGACTTCAGACAGACTTCCGGAATCGCGGACAGAGGCTGGATGGCGGAAGGGAGAATGTCGTGGGGAGATGAGTCGGATGGAAACAATGAGCAAGATATGGAGTATCAGGAAGTAAGATTTAAAAAAAGGAAAAAAAAAGGAAGCATGGGTAATGGATCTGATTCGGAGCAAATAATGAACAAATCAAGCGGTTCGAGAAATGAAGCTGATAAGGAGGCGGAAGAAAGAGAAATCAAAGTGATAATTACGTTTGCTAGACAGTCAGAACAACAAATGCATCCAGTTAAACTATCAAAAGCTATTGAGAAAGAGATAGGAATAGTGAAAGCCGTATCCTTTCTTAGTAATGGTAGAATAATGATTAAATGCAAGGACGGGAAACAGAAACAAAAGTTCCCTTTCAGTCGGTCACGTTCGACGTACGTCAGTAGTGACCGACGAATTGGGATATCGCTTAGAGAGCCCTATCATCTTCGTGTAAACTAAAACAAGCCAATGGAATTGGCGTGCGATATTTGCATAATGCGCACCGCCCCCGTCAGGTGTATATAAATAGGAAGCAGATGCAATCGCACTCTGTCTTTCGCTTCGGAGCCATTCACTGGTGTCCTATTTAGAAGACTCCTTTCTTCGTGTGTTTTCTCTACTAAAACACTGCCTCAGAAGAGGATCTGCAGCGAGCTTCGGTGCTGGTGAAGAGGGCACGTGCAGCGAGGTCGCGAGTGTCTGAGGAGCCGAGCTATAAGCTCTAAACTGCTGTTTTCACAGCAACACAAAGAGTGTGTGTGAGGTAGCGATTTGGGCCGGTTCCTCGGTGTGTCAGGGAGTGGTGTACCTGACACATCGCGTCGCTCCCTGGGTGCTTCAGCACGAGTGAGTTGACTTCCCCTTCTAAAAGAGCATTACAGACGAACCCTGACAGTATGTCATTTCGTCTGTGCGTTACTGTGTGCGGTCGTTCCCTGGTCCCTGCTGATGGGCACAATCGCTGCATCTCGTGTTTGGGCGTTCAGCACGCTGAAGCAGCGTTTGTGGATGGTTCATGTTCCCATTGCGGGAACATGACCATCGCGGTGCTGAGGTCGAGGCTCTCCTTCCTGAAGTCTCAGGAAGCGGGAGTCCCCTCTCCTATGCCGCGTACGACCGTTTTTTCCGGCCCCGGGAACCGGAATGACGGTACGGCGCTGTATAGGGAGGGCGACCTGAGGATAACGGTCAGGGCTCCCCCGTCGAGCGGAAACGCTCCGCGGGCCCCTGCCCCCTCATCAGCACCGCAACCCATCCTGCCGCCGTTGGTTTCCGCTGGGCCCTCTTCGGACTGTCCAGCCGTTACCTTTGGTGCGCCGGCGGAGGATCAGATGTCGATCGCTGCGTCGGAAGGCGAGTTTGAGTGTTCGGGGGAGGAAGATCCAGACGCGCCCGAATCGGATCCCGAACTCTCGGCTGTGCTCTCCCGGGCCGCCTTGTGTGTCGGGCTCGAGTGGAACCCTCCACCCTGTCCCGGCCCATCGCGGCTGGATGATTGGTATTTGGGGGCGGGTCGCGCTGGTCAGCCCCAGCGTCCCGCCCCAATGCCTTTCTTCCCGGAGGTGCACGATGAGGTGACCAGGTCTTGGCAGACACCGTATAGTGTTCGTTCGAGGCCTGGCCCCCCGTCCGCCTTCACCTCCCTGGACGGCGGGGCAGCCAGGGGGTACGCGAGGATCCCGCCAGTCGAGCGGTCTTTTGCGATGCAACTGTGTCCAATGGCCGCTGGCTGGCGTGGTGAGCCGCGTCTCCCGTCCCGGGCCTGTAAATTCTCAGCCGGTCTGACTGAGAAAGCTTACAGTTCCTGTGGGCAGGCTGCCTCTGCCCTGCATGCGATGGCGCTTTTGCAGGTCTACCAGGCAAAAGCGCTGTCGGAAATGCCCCAGGAAGGTCCTGACCAACAGCTGCTGGGGGAGCTGCGCGCTGCCACCGACCTCGCCCTCCGGGCGACGAAGGTGACAGCACGCGCTGTTGGTCATGCGATGTCTACCTTGGTAGTCCAGCAACGCCATCTCTGGCTGACCCTGGCGGACATGCGGGATGCCGATAAGCAGAGGTTCCTAAATTCCCCCGTGTCCCCGGTCGGCCTATTTGGCGACGCGGTGGAGAGCTTCGCCCATCAGTTCTCCGCTGCACAGAAGCAGGCTGAGGCTATCAGTCACGTCATGCCACGGCGGTCCGCTGCTGCCTCCACCCAGCCGCCCGTGGCTCAGCCTCAGCCCGCTCGTCGCCGAGGGCGCCCGCCTGCATCGTCCTCCGCCCCTGCTAAGACGGCAAAGCAGCAGCCTACACCAGCCAGACAGCAGGGTGCCGGTCGCGGGCGTGGTGCCCAGCCCATCTCCGCTAAGCCCGGTGGTAAGCGTAAGAGCAAAACACGGCACTGAGACGGGCAACCTGGAGGGGAAGGATCTTGCTCTTCGGGAGAGTTTTCCACCATCTCTCCCACCCCCGGAGGAGGGCCGGGGGGAATTTGTGTTTGTCTGTCTACCGCCGCTGGCTCTCCGGAGTCCAGCGGTACCCACTTTTTCACAAAAAGAGCAGTTTCCTCAAACTCCAGGTCACAACAAGGGGTGTCTGTCAGTGTGCCAGGCTCCGCCTCGCCGCTGACAGCTCCCTCCCCATTCGCCAGCAGGTGGCAGTGTGATGGTGCAGACCGCGTCCCGTGCGCTGTCTCCCATGCACACTGCTGCCTCTCAAAGTCTGACCCCACTCCGGGCCGCCCCCAAGCCGTCCGGGTCGGGTCCCTCTCTGCCTTGCTGCCCCACCCCCGGTGCGTCTGTGGTGCCTTTGGTCCTGCTGGCTCAGTGTCTGGAAGCGTGGAGCACGCTCCCCAGCCTGTCCAGTTGGCTCATTCGTACTATCAGACTCGGCTATGCGATTCAGTTCGCCCGGCGTCCCCCGGTCTTCAGGGCTGTCCACTTCACTCCGGTGTCGTTGGACAGTGCTCCTGTTCTCCGGGTGGAGATTGCTGTCCTCCTGGCGAAGGGTACAATCAAGCCGGTCCCTCCAGCCGATATGAAGTCGGGGTTTTACAGCCCCTACTTCATTGTACCGTAAAAGGGCGGTGGGCTACGGCCAATCCTGGACCGTCCCCAGGATTGGTTTGCAGCAATAGACCTGAAGGACGCGTACTTTCATGTCTCGATTCTGCCTCGACACAGACCCTTCCTAGGTCGGTCTGCGTTCGAGGGTCGGGCATGTCAGTACAAAGTCCTACCCAACATGGTTGTAGCTCCCAACCGGTTGGGTCTTCAGGTCAACTGGGACAAGAGCAAACTCGCCCCCGGGTAGAGGATCTCTTGTTTCGGTCTCGAGCTAGACTCGGTCGCACGGACTGCGCGTCTCACCGAGGTGCGCGTCCAGTCGGTGTTGAACTGCCTGAGCTCGCTCAAGTGCAGGACAGCGGCTCCACTGAAAGATTTTCAGAGGCTCCTGGGGCATATGGCATCTGCAGCCGCGGTAACGCCGCTCGGATTGCTTCATATGAGACCGCTTCAACACTGGCTCCGCGGCCGGGTC
The DNA here is from genome assembly GCF_024489055.1 of Chanodichthys erythropterus. Classification (NCBI taxonomy): domain Eukaryota; kingdom Metazoa; phylum Chordata; class Actinopteri; order Cypriniformes; family Xenocyprididae; genus Chanodichthys; species Chanodichthys erythropterus. Next base: position 52,562,994 of record NC_090223.1, on the reverse strand, counting down.
CCGAGATGGGCGTGGCAGTGCGGCACGCTCCGTGTCCCCGTGACACCGAGCTGCCGTCGCATCCTTGTCCGGTGGTTGGACCCTTCGTTCCTGTGGGCCGGAGTACCCCTCGAACGAGTGTCCAGGCACGCTGTGGTCTCCACAGATGTCTCTGCCACGGGATGGGGGGCCACGTACAACGGGCATGCAGTGACAGGTCTTTGGACGGGGCCTCAGCTGCATTGGCATACCAATTGCCTCGAGTTGCTAGCGGTTCGTCTTGCGCTGGCCTGCTTCAAGGAGCTGTTGTCAGGCAAGCACGTTCTAGTCCGCTCACTAAGCACTGCGGCCGTTGCGTACACCTACCGTCAAGGTGGTCTACGCTTCCGTCGCATGTTGCAACTCGCCCGCCATCTCTTGTTGTGGAGTCAGAAGGATCTGAGGTCCCTTCGGGCCACTCGTGTCTCAGGTGTGCTCAACCGTGCAGCCGACGAGCTGTCACGGCAGCATCTACTTGCGGGCGAGTGGCGGCTCCACCCCCAGGCGGTCCAGCTGATTTGGCAGCGTTTCGGCGAGGCCCAGGTAGTCCTGCTTGCCTCCCCGGAAACTGCCCTCCGCCAGTGGTTTTATTCCCTGACCGGCGGCACGCTCGGCACGGATGCCCTGGCACACAGCTGGCCCCCGGGTCTGCGCAAACATGCGTTTCCCCCAGTGAGCCTTCTCGCACAACTCATGTGCAAGGTCAGGGAGGACGGGGAGCAGGTTCTGTTAGTGGCTCCGTACTGGCCCACTCGGACCTGATTCTCAGACCTCATTCTCCTCGCGACAGCACCTCCCTGGCCGATTCCTCTGAGGAAGGACCCCCTGACTCAGAGACGGGGCACCCTGTGGCACCCGCGTCCCGATCTGTGGAACCTCCACGTGTGGTCCCTGGACGGGATGCGGAGGTTCTGAGTGATCTCCCGCAAGCGGTCGTAGACACCATCACTTCCGCTAGAGCTCCTTCCACTAGGAATCTCTACGCGCTGAAGTGGAACCTGTTCGTCGAATGGTGCGCCTCTCGCCGAGAGGACCCCCGATCATGTTCGGTCGGATCCGTGCTTTCCTTTCTGCAAGAGGGGTTGGAGCGAAGGCTGTCTCCCTCCACCCTCAAGGTGTATGTTGCCGCCATTGCCGCACATCACCATGCAGTTGAGGGTAAGTCCCTGGGGAAACACGATCTGATCGTCAGATTCCTGAGGGGGGCCAGGAGACTGAATCCTCCTCGCCCTTCCGCCGTACCCTCTTGGGATTTGACCCTGGTTCTCACAGCTCTCCGGGGTCATCCCTTCGAACCTTTGCAATCAGTCGACCTGAAACTAATGTCTCTTAAGACGGTTCTTCTGGTTGCATTGGCTTCCCTGAAGAGGGTAGGGGATCTGCATGCATTTTCGGTCGACGAAATGTGCCTAGAATTCGGGCCCGGTGCTTCTCACGTCATCCTGAGACCCCGGCCTGGATACGTGCCCAAGGTTCCTACCACTCCCTTCAGAGATCAGGTAGTGAACCTGCAAGCGCTGCCCTCGGAGGAGGCAGACCCAGCCCTAGCTTTGCTCTGTCCCGTCCGCGCTCTGCGCGTTTACGTGGACAGAACGCGAAGCTTCAGGACCTCAGATCAGCTCTTCATCTGTTACGGAGGCCAGCAGAAGGGAAAGGCTGTCTCCAAGCAGAGGATGGCCCACTGGATAGTGGATGCCATCGCCTTGGCGTACGAATCCCAGGGCGTGCCTTGCCCGCTCGAGTTGAGAGCCCACTCCACCAGAGGGGTGGCCTCTTCCTGGGCGCTGGCTCATGGCGCCTCGCTGACAGATATCTGTAGAGCTGCGGGCTGGGCGACACCTAACACGTTCGCTAGGTTTTATAGCCTACGTGTAGAGCCGGTATCCTCGCGTGTACTCGCATCCACTAGTCGGTAGACGTGTTGTACCCACTCTAAGTGTCGGCTTGCAATGCCATTCCCGCCACTGGCCGGATACGTGCATACTTTCACTCCAGTCGCGTTCCCCGCTTGGCGAACCCTGCCGAGTTCCTCCGCCTCCCCCTTCGGCTCGGACATTGCGGAGTGTCTGATGCCAGGCCTACATCCGTCGCTGACGCTGTCTGTTGGCTGGGGCCCATATGTCATGACCCCTCTACGTGAGCGGTCCCATATGTGTATTTTCCACGGTTTAAAACTCCCTACGGGCCGAGTCCGTGTCTTTCCCTTAGCAGAGCCAGCTCTGCTGTCACCTGTCAGATGAGTCTCCCCCTAACCAGGTGGAGCCATCCCAGGGACTCCATATGCGTACTGCCCCCCCGGGCCAGTCCATGTGTGTATTCCCACGTAAACTCCTCCCCCATTGGGTAGGTAGTGGTCTCCGCAGCGTCCCTTACGGGTTCGCTTTCCCAGTGTGTCTAGTTTACTTAGTGGGTAGTGGTTAGACAGCAGTAGACTTTCTCGGTGTAAGCTCGCCCCCTTCACCGCCAGCCGGTGCTATGGGCGGCTGAGCTTGCGCTGGGCACTGGAAGGGGTTTCGTAACTGTGGCGCTTTAGTTGGGATCCCAATTCGTCGGTCACTACTGACGTACGTCGAACGTGACCGACTGAAAGGGAACGTCTCGGTTACGTATGTAACCCTCGTTCCCTGAAGGAGGGAACGGAGACGTACGTCCCGTCGCCACAGTTTCTGTACCCTCGCTGTAGCGCGGACACCAGTTGTCTCCTCAGCGAAAAACAGAGTGCGATTGCATCTGCTTCCTATTTATATACACCTGACGGGGGCGGTGCGCATTATGCAAATATCGCACGCCAATTCCATTGGCTTGTTTTAGTTTACACGAAGATGATAGGGCTCTCTAAGCGATATCCCAATTCGTCGGTCACTACTGACGTACGTCTCCGTTCCCTCCTTCAGGGAACGAGGGTTACATACATAACCGAGACGATTCTGAAAATGAAAACACTAGTTGGAGGAAAGATAACGTTCAGAAATAGGCGATAAAACTAGAGGGGTCATTTCAGGAGTACCCCTCAATGTAAGCATGGAAGACATTAAAGGAAGTCTGAATGGAGGCATAGTTACCTCTGCTAGAAGATTGCAGATGTGGAAAGATGATAAAAGATGTGATAGCACAAGTGTGATGATCCAGTTCGAAGGGAGCACTTTACTGATAAGGGTAAAGCTCAGATTTATAAGCTTTTCGGTTCGAGAGTACATGCCTCCACCTCTGAGATGTTTTAAATGTCAGAGAATGGGACATACGGCAAATCTGTGCAAAGGAAAAATGCGATGTGCGAAGTGTGGAGGAGAACATGAATATGGCAAGTGTGAGGAGGGAGCAGAGATCAAATGCTGTAACTGTGGTGGAGGACAGTGCAGCATACGCAGGGTGCCCTGTACAACAAGAAGCTCGGGAAATACAAAAAGTGAAAACAATGCAAAAGCTAACGTATGCAGAAGCTACTCGTAAGATAAAAGGCATAGATGGGACAAAGAGAAATAATGAGCAAGGAAACAGGGTGGATTCTAATGTCCAAAAAAATGTAAATCACGATCCAAGGAATGAATCAGATCTGCACTTCATGGTAAATAAAATTGATTTTGTGGCATTCATTTGTGCTGTAATAAATGGTACAACACAAGTAGAGAGGAAGTCGGATAAACTAAAGATTATAGTAGAATGTGCTAATAAATTCCTAAAGGTAACAGGAGTTTCATCTGAGGAAGTCCATGGGATTTTAAAAACAAAAGAAGGAAATGCTGCTTTGGATATGACTCAGAGTAATGATAATTAGTTGTATAATGTCCTTCCTACTACTACATTGGAATGCTAGGAGCTTAATAGCAAATGGGCAAGAATTTAAAAAATATATAACAGAGATGGGAAAAACACCTGACATCATGTGTATTCAAGAGACATGGTTAAATAGCTCCTTGGATTTTAAGATCAATGGATATGTAATAGAGAGGAAGGATAGAGGAAATGGAAGAGGTGGAGGGTGTGCAACATTTATTAAAGAAGGAATAGCATATAAAAGAATATATGGAATTAGAAATGAAGAGTATGTAAATATAACAACAATGGGAATACAAGAGGTAATCAGAATTACAAATTTTTATAATCCACGTAAAGAATTAAGTAATAATACATTAGAAGAAGTAATGGGTGATACACAGGGTAAGATTATTATATGTGGGGATTTTAATGCTCACAATGGATTATTGGGAAGCAAAAAGACAGATAATAATGGGAAAATAGTAGATAGTTTTATAGAAGAACATTCACTGGTGTGTTTGAATGATGGTAAACCAACAAGGGTGGATATAATGACAGGTGGCACAGATCTAACTATAGTGTCAGCAGCTTTAGCTGGACAGTGCACTTGGACAGTATGTAAAGATAATATGGGTAGTGATCATTGGCCAGTAGTATGTGAAATTCAAAAATCAGTACAAAAGCAAAATATTAGTCAATGTGTATGGGGATTTAAATAGGCAAGATGGAAAGAATTCCATACGATGTGTGAAGAAAACTTCAAAAAAATAAAATTAGAAGGAACTGTTTAGGAGAAATATAGTAAGATAGTAGGAGAAATTATTTATGCAGCAAAACAATATATACCTTTAATAAGAAGCAATGGAAAGAAAAAGAAAAATGTACCGTGGTGGACTGAAGAGTGCACAGTGGCAATAAGAGAGAGGAATAAGGCATTTCGATGTTTAAAAAGGTTAATAACTCAAGATACAATTGTAGATTATCAGAAGAAAAGGGCAGTTGCAAGAAGGGTAATTAAAAATGCAAAAAGAAAGGCCTGGCAGGAGTTCTGCAATACAATTGAGAGAGAGACTGGTATGCATGTGGTGTGGAGAATGATTAGGAAAATGAATGGTATTAATAGTTATAAGGAGATCCCAGTAATTGAAGAAGAAGGGGAAATGAATGTTACAAATAAGGAAAAGACAGAAGTATTAGCTAAAACCTTTGCTAAAATTCACAGTATTGAAAATTTGGATGAGAAGTTTTTAAAAAGAAGACAAGAAATAAGTAAAGTATATAAGAATGTTCATACAAAAAAACAAGGAGTTGATAACATTATGGATGAATTTTTTAATAGTTTTGAGTTAAAAAAAAGCCATTAATAATTCAAAGAATACAACACCAGGGAGAGACATGATCGGTTATAGTATGTTAAAAAATTTACTAGAAGTGGCCTTTAAAGCAATATTGCATCTTTATAACCATATATGGAGTGAAGGCATATTACCCAAAGATTGGAAAAGTGCAATAGTGATACCAATAGTGAAACCAGGGAAAGATGCAACAAAAGCTAATAGTTATAGACCAATTGCCCTTACGTCGACATTATGTAAAGTAATGGAGACAATGATAGTAAGAAGGTTGAGTTATTTTTTAGAGAAAAAAGAGATATTAACATCAGATCAGAGTGGTTTTAGGAAAAAGAGGTCTACAATGGATGCTCTAATTTTATTTGAAAATGATGTTAAAAAAGCTCTTTTAATGAAAGAATATTTGATTGCTGTTTTCTTTGACATTGAAAAAGCATATGATACTCTATGGAGGGAAGGATTGTTAATTAAACTAAATAAAATTGGAGTAGGGGGGAGAATGTATAATTGGATATTAGATTTCCTGTTTGAACGCACTTTTCAAGTAAGAATAGGGGAAGAAATGTCTACATCTTATGATATTTTGAATGGGACCCCACAAGGAAGTGTAATCAGTCCAATTTTGTTTAATTTAATGATTAATGATATATTTGGAAAAATAAATCCTAACATTGGAAAGGCGTTGTATGCAGATGATGGAGCAGTATGGAAAAGAGGTAGGAATCTAAGAAGTATAGTAAAAGGAATACAGGAAGCAATACATGAAGTTGAAAGATGGTCAGTAGACTGGGGATTAAAGTTTTCAGTATCAAAGACTCAATATATGATTTTTACAAAGAAGAAGAAGATGGAACAAATTACACTGAAATTATATGATCAACCATTAGAAAGAGTTTCAGAATTCAAATATCTTGGACTAATCTTTGATGGAAAATTAACATGGAAGAGACATATTAAGAAAATTGAAAATAAATGTAAAGGTATAATAAATTGCATGGTAGCAATATCCAAGTATGAATGGGGAGCAAGCAAGAGATCATTATTGCATGTATATCAAGCATTAATTCGCTCTAGTATAGATTATGGATGTATAGTGATGGGGCTGGATCTAAATTAGAGATGAAGAAATTGGAACATATTCAATCTAAAGCACTTAGAATCTGTTGTGGGGCAATAAGATCAACCCCTTTAGATGCCATCAGGGTCGAAATGGGGGAGATGCCATTAGATTTGAGAAGAGAGAAAATTTCTTTGATGTATTGGGTTAATCTACAGGGAAGTAAAAGAAATCACCATACACGAACAGTTTTAAAAGATTGCTGGGAATATAAAAAAAATGGAGGAAATAGTTTTGGATGGAAATATGAGCAATGGGTCAAGGAGTGTGACCTGAAGGATGAAGTTATCTGTCCTAACTACATGGTGTATCAGTATGGAATATTACTGAACCTGTTGTTGAAATGAGATTATTAGATGCCCGGGAAAAAGAAGAAGGGTATAGTAATAGTTTTGAAATCAGTGGTTTTATGAGAGAAACATTTTATTCTTTTATACAGATTTATACAGATGGATCTAAGGACCCAGTGAGTCAGAAAGTGGGTATAGGAGTGTATATTCCCAGATTTAAGTCACAAATAATCTTAAGATTAAGTGATAAATTATCTGTATATTCTACAGAATTAAGTGCTATAGTAGTAGGATTGCAGTGGGTTGAACAGGTTAAGCCAAATAGGGTTGTAATTTGCTCAGACTCTTCATCAGCTCTCAAAAGTATAATGTCAACAAGAACTGATAGAGAAGACCTTGTAGGAGCCAAATGTGCTATTCTCATTATGACCACTGAGTGGCGCTGTGATTATTAGGAATTGTATATGTGTGTACGTGTATATAAGCAGCCTGCATTGTGTGAGTAAGCAGGTGTGTTTGACCCGGAAGGGCAAACAGGTTTTTGACCGCTTAACCACGCTTGATGTGGTGGTAAACACGCTTTGATGTGGTGTTAGGCATCATTATGCTTCAATGGAACCTTTTGCACGATGATAACAAAGGAAAATAAAGCTAAACTTATATGCAAGAAGAAGAATGGTCTCAGCGTTATTTATCAAGAAGGTAACACGTCGTCAACCAAAAGTGAGTCAAACCAACTTCTCCGGGGTCAAACCTCTCAGTAGCCAAAGTATAAGACTTGGCTCCTTCAATTTTAAGTCAAAAACCTTTGCTATCGTGTGGGACTTTGTGGAAACCCTCGCAATCGTGTGGGACTTTGTGTGAAACTCCGGCACGTTTGGAAATATCGAAGAGGAAGGAGGACGCGGTGCTAACAGGAGTTGCTGGATTAATGCCTGCGGTAAAGAGTGTTTCTGCCTGCTGTTTGTCATCATTCTAAAGGACATCGCTATGCTGGATTATGCTTTTAAAGTTGTCTACAGAAACATCGCAACAACGGATCATCTAACGGCGCCCAACGAACTGAGGTATGTGTAGCGCTACACTGTTTTATGGCCATTCAGTTGTGTGCACACGTAACAATAATTTGGTCTGATCGCCGACGCGATCAGATGATAAACTTGGGTATTGGTTGGTTTTGTTGCAACGAACTTTTGAAACATACTAATTCTTATGGAGACATGCAAAGAAATATCAAATACAGCTGTGGGTTCTGGTGTGTCAACTGTTAGTAAAACAAACAGTGTGGTTAGCAATGTGGAAGTGCAAACTGAAAAACGTGTGGTTAAGCTTTCATATAAAGCATTAGTTGATAAATTGGATAAGTTGAAAGCTGGTAGAAAAGCCACATTGAATAAGCCTGATAATATAAGAATCTTTGCAGGAGTGTGTTAAAAAGGGTGATGTATTACAGGTACAAAGTGTGCTTAAAGAGCTCATTGATGTATGTGATCATGCAAAAAACATTCACAAATCTGTGTTGGGTTTATTGTCACCTGATGAAAGGGAAGAACATGAGACATGGTTTAATGCAAAAATGATGTTTAATGATGAGTGCATTGCTGATACAAATCAATGGGTCATGTGTAATGAAGGAAATGCATTTGAAAGAGAATGTGATGTTATTGATGATGGTGTTGGTCCTAATGACAGTGTGTCTAATATAGAAAGTAAACGTTCAAATAAAAGCAGTATGAGCAATAGTAGAATCAGTACTACATCCTCTACAAGGATAAAAGCAGAAGCAGACAAAGCTGCACTTGTTGCTCGTGTGGCAGCTTTGAAGGTTAGGCATGCTCTTGAGGAGCAGGAGCAGCAGATAAGGAGGAAAAGGGAGCAGCTTGATTTGGAGGCTGAATTGGCTGCATCCACTGCTAAACTGGCTGTTTTGGAAGCTTTTGAACAAAAGAGCGTTTCTCAAGGATCTGCCAGTGTCATGAATTCTGACTTGGAAAAGGAAGGAACTAAAAGGAAGTCTGGTAACGGATTAAATCCTATGGCAACTGAATACAATCCAGGAACAGTGAAAATGGTTCAACAAAGTGTCTGTTCATTACCATCTGGCAAAGTACTTGATGTACGACCTAAAACAAGTGAGAGTCGAATTGATACTTTTACAAGCCAACAGCATGCTTTTCAACAACAACAACAACAACAAACAACAGTTGCAAATGGAACTTAACTGTATACAACCTCTCAATCAAGGAACAAAAATGATGACGTCGCTGGTCAGAACATACCTGATGGTATACTTGACATCATGCATAAGCAAAATGAGATTTCAAATGCGTTACTTCAACAACAACAACAACAACAACAACAACAACGTTCAATGTCATTGCCACCAAGAGATATTCCCACATTTGATGGAGATTCACTTCAATACAGAACTTTTATAAAGGCTTTCGAACAAGGTGTGGAAGAAAAGGCCAATAAAGCAGATTGTTTGTACTATTTAGTGCAATTTACTCGTGGACAACCACAAGATTTGGTGCGTAGCTGTCAACATATGGCTCCAGAACGTGGTTACACAGTAGCAAAGAATCTTTTACAAGAACACTTTGGCAACGAGTATAAAATTGCTACTGCTTATATTGAAAAGGCTCTGGATTGGAAACCTGTGAAGTCTGAAGATGTAAAGTCACTGCAAGCTTATGCTTTGCATTACAACAGCCACGTAAAAACAATGGAGGAGCTTCAGTATATGCAAGAAATGGATATGCCTGCAAACATGCGAAGTATCATTTCCAAATTGCCATTTAAGCTGAGAGATCAATGGAGAGCAACTGCTTATGACATAATGGAAACATGTAACCGTAGAGCTTGTTTTATTGACTTGGTTACATTCATAGAACGTCATGTTCGAATTCTTTCTGACCCTTTGTTCGGTGATATTCAGGAATCATCATTTGGTGTCACTGGTATGAAAACATTGACCAGATTTAAACAACAGTCTAAAAGAATGAAGGGAAATAACTTTGCTATTACAGTAGCAAACATGGACTCAGTATTGGGATCTGAGAGTTTAAAAACAGACTCTGGGAATGCTGATAAGGATGATTGTCTATACTGTTCTAACAATCACTCATTGGAGGAGTGCGATCAGTTCAGTTCAAAGAAGCATAAAGACAAGATAGACTTTCTGAGGGTAAAAGGAGTTTGCTTTGCATGCTTATGTACTGGACATATGAGGATACATTCTTGGATCCGGGTAGTTCAGCTACATTCTGCTCAGAAGAGCTCATGCAGAAACTGAATATTTCGGGTAAACGGGTCACATTTATGCTAAGTACAATGGGGCAACAAGCTATAGTTCCGGCTTACTCATTGTCTGGGTTGGAAGTATCCAGTTTGGATGACAATGATTTCTATCAACTTCCTGAGGTTCTTACTCAGCAGAAAATGCCAGTAAGTACTGACAACTTGATAACATCTGAGGATTTGGCAAAATTCCCATACTTATCAAAGGTGTGCATTCCAAACATAAAAGCAAATGTTGACTTGCTAATTGGTATCAATGCTCCCAAGATATTGGAACCTTGGGAGATAGTCAACAGCTGTGAGACTGGTCCATATGCTCTTAGAACAGTCTTGGGATGGGTTGTTAATGGTCCACTGAATGGAAACGGTGCATCAGGTATGGAGATTTCTACTGCTACAGTGAATAAGATTGCTGTGTGCAAATTGGAGGAAATGTTAATCAGTCAATACAATCATGATTTCAATGAAAGCAATGTGAAGAAAGAAATGTCTAGGGAGGACATCAGGTTTATGGACATTATGGAGCAATCAGCAATTCTTCAAGATGGGAAATATTGTTTAAAATTGCCCTTTAAGACCCAAGAAGTCTATTTGCCTAACAACTTTGCTGTTGCAAAGCAACGGGTACTTGGTTTGAAGAAAAGGTTTTTTTTAATAACCATGAGTTTCATCAAGAGTATACAGGATACATGAATGATATCATCAGTAAGGGTTACGCAGAACCGATACCTCAAGAACAGCTGCACTGTGAAAATGGGAAAGTATGGTACATCCCTCATCATGGTGTCCATCATCCAAGAAAGGGATCTATTCGTGTGGTGTTTGATTGTGGATCTACATTTCAAGGAACATCTTTGAATAACCAACTTTTACAGGGTCCTAATCTTACCAGCTCTTTGCTCGGAGTTCTCACTCGCTTCAGACAAGAACCTGTAGCTTTTATGGGTGACATTCAGGCTATGTTCCATCAAGTAAAGGTGGCTGAAGAAGAGAGGAATTTTCTTCGCTTTCTTTGGTGGCCTAATGGAAACATTTCTGAGAGACTTGAGGAATATAAGATGACTGTACACTTATTTGGAGCTATTTCTTCAAGTTGTGCAAGTTATGCACTGAGAAAAACAGCGGATGATAATGAGTCTGAGTTTCCAGCTCATGTGATTCAATCTGTCGAGCAAAACTTCTATGTGGATGACTGCTTGAAAAGCTCTGCTACAGAAAGTGAAGCTATAAAGACGATGGAGGCTCTCATTGTTTTGTGTCAGAAAGGGGGATTCATTCTGGAATAATGGATCAGTAATAGTCGTGCAGTTTTGCACACTGTTCCAGTGAATCAAAGAGCTAAAGACTTGAAAGAATTGGATTTAGACAAAGATCAACTTCCGCTCGAAAGAGCATTGGGCTTACAATGGTGTGTGGAAACTGACTCTTTCAGATACAAGTTGGAGGTAAAACGGCAGTCTTCTACCAGACGTGGTATGCTTTCAATAACCAGCTCTGTGTATGATCCTCTGGGGTTCCTGGCGCCAGTTATGTTGTTGCATCATCTTAGCAGACAAGAACTTTGCAGGAAAGGTTGTGGATGGGATGATGCCATACCACAGGACATATTATGCCAGTGGAAGGAATGGTTGGAGGATTTGAATTTGCTAACTGCATTCTCTGTGGATAGATGTATCAAGCCTAAAGATTTTGGAGAGATTAAGTATGCTCAATTACATCATTTTGCTGATGCTAGTACAAATGGATATGGTACAGTAACATACATCAGAGTGTTGAATTCGGAGTATCACATTCATGTCACTTTTTTGCTTGGTAAAGCCAGAGTAACACCTTTGAAGGTTATAACTATTCCTCGTTTGGAATTGACAGCAGCAGTTCTTGCTACCAAGGTAGATACAATGCTGAAAGAGGAACTGAATATTAAGTTGGAAGATTCAGTCTTCTGGACTGACAGTACAGCAGTACTGAAGTATCTTAACAACACGGACAAACGTTTCCATACCTTTGTAGCTAACAGAATTGCACCCATTAGAGAAACAGTCAAACCCTCACAATGGAGACATGTCTGTTCTAAGGCTAATCCTGCAGATGATGCTTCAAGAGGCATGAAAGTTGGAACTTTTCTAAAGAACAACAGGTGGCTTGGTGGTCCAGCCTTCTTGTGGTTACAAGAGGAGAATTGGCCTATGGACATATTGAATGTCTCAATTGATTCTGATGATCTAGAGGTCAAACGAGAAACCACAGTAAATGTTATTAGTGTGGATGAAATATCTAATCCCACCGACCAGCTAATTACTTACTTTTCTGAGTGGAGGAGGCTTAGAGTAGCAGTGGCATGGTTCCTCAAGTTGAAAAGAATCTTGTTGAAAAGGATTCGCTTGAGAAAAGAGCAAAAGACTATAAATGATGGACTTCCAATGAACACACCGGATTGCAGTGTACTGTCTAAGTGCTCAAGACTTGTAGCAACAACTAAAGGTTCTGTGTTGACACTGGATGATCTATTGGAAGCTGAGGAAGCCATCGTTCAGTATTGCCAGCAACAAAAATTCAGTGAGGAAATTGCGGCTCTTTTATCTGGGAAAGGGTCAGTGAAACGACAAAGTTCTATTTATCGGTTGGATCCATTTCTGGAGAATGGATTGTTAAGAGTTGGAGGAAGACTGAGTAAAGCAGCAATGCCTGAAGAAGTCAAGCATCCACTTTTACTTGGTAATGATCAACATATTTCCAGGCTTATTTTGAAGCATGTACATGAAAGTCTAGGTCATGGTGGACGAAGTCATACGGTATCAACAGTTCGGAGGAAATTCTGGATTACCAATTCCCATGCATTGGTAAGGAAAATCATTTCTGGATGTGGATTTTGTAGACGCCATAATAGAAGAGCAATTGAACAAAAAATGGCAGACCTTCCAAAGGAGAGAATTCTTCCTGACTTACCGCCATTTACCAACACTGGAGTGGATTACTTCGGACCAGTGGAAGTAAAGAACAGAAGAATAATCTGTAAAAGGTATGGAGTAATATTCACGTGTATGGCAAGTAGAGCAATTCACCTCGAAGTTGCAAGTTCACTGGAAACAGATGCATGTATTAATGCATTACGACGTTTCATTAGTAGAAGAGGACAAGTGAAACATTTAAGATCTGATAATGGAACTAATTTTGTTGGAGCACAAAGAACTGAAGGAAGCATTGGCTAATGTAAATCATGACAAGATTCAAGGAGTATTGTCACAAGTTGAAATTCGTTGGAGCTTTAATCCCCCAGCAGGTTCACACCATGGAGGTGTATGGGAAAGGATGATACGCTCTGTAAAGAAGGTTCTCTGCTCTGTTCTACATCAACAAAGGCTAGATGACGATGGACTTAATACAGTGCTTTGTGAAGTAGAATCCATTTTGAATGATCGACCAATTACCAAACTGTCAGACGATCCTAATGATTTGGAACCTCTCACGCCAAATCATCTTCTTTTGAAAGGGAAACCAGCTTTACCCCCTGGTTTGTTTAAAGTTCATGATCAATATTCAAGAAGACGTTGGCGACAGGTACAATATCTGTCAGATTTATTCTGGAAAAGATGGATTCAGGAATACCTACCTTTACTCCAGGAAAGACAAAAATGGAATCAGAAGAAAAGGAGTTTGAGTGCTGGTGACATTGTTGTAGTTATGGACTCATCAGCTCCTCGTGGTTCTTGGGCTCTTGGCAGGGTTATAGAGGTTTTTCCTGACAAAAATGGTCTGGTGCGTTCTGTAAGGTTGCAAACAAAAAGCAGTATTATTGACAGACCAATAACAAAGCTTTGTCTATTATGCGAAGTGTAACTAAGGGTTTACAATTGAATAAGATGGTAATATTTTTGGCTCCTTTATTTTTTTAATTGTTATGATACCATTAACAATTAGGAGTCGGTGTGTAGGAGCCAAATGTTATTCTCATTATGACCACTGAGTGGCGCTGTGATTATTAGGAATTGTATATGTGTGTACGTGTATATAAGCAGCCTGCATTGTGTGAGTAAGCAGGTGTGTTTGACCCGGAAGGGCAAACAGGTTTTTGACCGCTTAACCACGCTTGATGTGGTGGTAAACACGCTTTGATGTGGTGTTAGGCATCATTATGCTTCAATGGAACCTTTTGCACGATGATAACAAAGGAAAATAAAGCTAAACTTATATGCAAGAAGAAGAATGGTCTCAGCGTTATTTATCAAGAAGGTAACACGTCGTCAACCAAAAGTGAGTCAAACCAACTTCTCCGGGGTCAAACCTCTCAGTAGCCAAAGTATAAGACTTGGCTCCTTCAGACCTGTTGGTGGAAATTTATACATTATTATACAGACTGAAAGCAGAGGGTATAGTAGTATATTTCTGTTGGGTACCAGCACACACAGGGATAGTAAGGAATGAAAAGGCTGATCAATTAGCAAAAGAAGCATTAAAGAAAAACATGGTGGATATTAAGGTACCCCTGGGAAGAAGTGAGGTAAAATCAGTGATAAATAAGGAAATAATAAAACTGTGGCAACAAAGGTGGGAAAATAGTACAGGCAGATGGTATTATAATATTGAAAAATCAGTAAGGAAAAATGGACAGTTTTATGGAAGACATAGAAAGGAAGAAGTTATGATATCAAGATTAAGGTTTGGACATACTAGTGTTGCACGATATACCGGTACTAGAAAGGTATCGCGATACCCTGCTTTTAGAAACGGTACGGTTCTTCATTTTATTAGTACCGGTACTTTGAGTGCCAGCTGTATTTCCTAATGTGCGACAGCAGGGAGCAGTGTGTGTGCAGCGCGCTGCTTCTGAGGCACATTGAGTGCGTGTTTATTCCTGTCAACTGCGCAACCGCAGATGCACAAAGCAAAATATGGCATTATTTTGCTTACATTGCCGACAGTCAGGGCAAGCCCACGGACACCACAAAGCCCGTCTGCAAAATACGTTACAAAATAACGCAAGCGAAGGGAGCATCCAACTTGCCAAACATCCCGATTTGTACAGAGAATTTAAAGAGCGACAGGTTAGTGAATGTGATACCAGCGTTATGTTTATGCTCTCAAAAATTAAATGAGTGTTATTTATATTACTCATGCAAGCAGACATCCGCAAAGAGGTGTATTATTGAGTCTAATAAGTGATATCTGGTTGCTAAAATAAAATTAATTTTAAAAAACAAATATGTGAAGGGACTATACAATTATATTAAACCAATTTATGCTTTAATAACATTGCTCTAATTATTTACAGTAATCAATATTCTCACTGTCAAAACACTTACATGCAGGGCTTGATGACAGCCACTCCCACTAGCCACTTTGGCGAGTTGAATATAATTTAAGTTTACAGCCAAATGGTCGTCGAAGATCGTCGTAGCACAAAATTACAATCCAATCACCAAATTCGTTATTTACATGCAGTTAGTGAAGGAGGGATAGGCGGAATTGCGCTGAATGACACACAACAGAAGCGCTCTCTCGCGTGCGCTCTCTCTCTCTCTGTCTGTCGCGCGCGCGATCAGTTTTCCACGCGTCTGAATAGTCAAATACACGTGCACACAGATGTCAAAATGGGTAACACTTTACAATAACAGTACATGAATAACCATGAACTAATACCCGAGTTAATAGTTACTTCAACATGAACTCATGATTAGTTGAGATATGAACTAATGAAGAGTGATCCTTAACTACGACAGGAGTCATAGGGATTCATGCATGAAAACAGAAGCCTTAACTATGCGTTAATACATGTTTGATAATTAATGCATTAATTAACATTTAGGGTAAACTAAATCAAACAGTCTCTATAAGTAGGAATAATACATATTTGGACTTTGAAATAAATTTAAACAATTTATTATTGTCAGAATTTAAACTACCGACATCAGCAGCTTCATTATAAACATCACTGAAAGGCACAGGATTAGTTTGCCATTATTTTCACTTATCCTCCTTATCAAACATAAAATACTAAATACACTATTTATCTTAAAAGGTCTTAACATTTTTTGTGATATTCTTTCCTATCAAACTAAACTACTGTGACTTACATCAGTTCCTGAGGAATCGGTTCCCAAAAAAATAACCAAACAGGAAACATGAACTAAGGTCAGGGAGCGTTTGCTGGGATCAGATTCAGAAGTTCACTCTCCATCCAGACGCAGGCCGTGATCATACTGTACCTCCATTCTCTGACTTTTTGAAAAGTCACACAACATCACTTAACTGGGCTGAATACTTATATAGTTGTGTTAGTACAAGTGTATTTGATAGTGAGTTAATGATAATCATGAGCTGAATTTGGTAAGTAGTTAACAGTGAATTAATTATGATTGTGCCCCCTCAAGTAAAGTCATGACATAAGTATACATTAACAAACCATTAGTTGATGTTAGTATATGCTTAGTTAATAATGAGTTAATTATGATTGTGCCCCCTCAAGTAAAGTCATGACATGATGCACATATCACACATCATTAACTAATACATGAATAAACACTATACAGTGCCATCCTTATTCCTTTACACCCCGGTACAAAAAAAAAAAAACTAAAATAAAAAGTATTTGTATTTTACTTTTATTTATATAATTAAACATATATGGACTTGAAAGCAAGCCATAAACATACCTGTAAAGACACACATAAAGCACATTTACATGTAAAATCGCGAGCGTCCACAAGCTAATGCTAATCAAAGCATATACATTTAAACGACAAAAATACAAATACAGTTAATAACTGCACATAACCTCCTGAAAACCCCAATAAAACATACATGTAAATATGTCTTTAATTATTAATTCGCCTTACCAAAGCAGTCAACATTTATTAGTTTAAAATGCCAGCAACACAACAAACGCGCCAAGAGAAGAGAACACCTAGCGTGCGCCACTAATGAGTGTCCCGCCAGAAACAAACCCTACATACTTTAGTTCCGGGAATAAACTAGGCCTATGTCTATTTAGCTATGACTAAATGTAAATGAACTATAAAAATCAGAAAACAGTTTAGATCAAATTAAATTTATTAGTGGTAGTTAGTCTATTTTCCACATTTGATTAGACAGATCTATGTAATTAATGGCTAAATAATCATGTGCCATTGCAATTATTTGTCACAAAGCTGCAGATGGCAGATTATGATATTACAGTGTAAATTATGACAGTATTAAATCACGTTTAATTCAAATTCAGAGTACTTCTTGTTTACTCTTATGGAGGCTGATTTATTTAGTTTACCCCTAAATGTTAATTAATGCATTAATTAACAAACATGTATTAACGCGTAGTTAAGGTTGCTGTTTTCATGCATGAATCCTTATGACTCCTGTCGTAGTTAAGGATCACTCTTCATTAGTTCATATCTTAACTAATCATGAGTTCATGTTGAAGTAACTATTAATTTATGTATTAGTTCATGGTTATTCATGTACTGTTATTGTAAAGTGTTACCTCAAAATGTCCATCATGTGGAGTATCTCGCGTGAATACAGTCGGTTATGGCTTAAGTGGACGTAAACAGGTGGGTAATAACTGGATATTTGTCAGTTACGTCCATGCATTCAGCAGCCCAATTAAATAGGCCTGTCCATCATTAATGTTAATCAAACAACAAAAGCTGTTAAATATGTTAAATAAACCTAGTGTATCTGAAAAAAGATTATTTTTAATTTACTACTGTTTTTGTAATTTGCTTCTTTGTTCTTTCATATAGCATAACACAAATAACTTGTTCTCATACTAGCTCATGCTCATACATTGTCCACCTCTTGCCCACCTGTACATACCAGCTGATATAAAATGTAATCCTGATTTGGGTGGTCAGTCTACATTTAAAAGTTTGAAAGTGTTTTAAATCTTCTAAATCAAGTAAAATGACTCAAAGTAATTTAAGCATAAAAAAGTCAGCTTTAATCATATAAAATGTAATTTACCAACATCAAAATTGTGGCCAATAAAAATGCTGAGTGGCTAGTTACTTTGGGAAACCACTAGCCACAGTTCTGTCATATGTTATTTATTTACTTTTCCTACTGTTTTAGGTTTTTGCCATAGTATCGTTTAAGTATCGGTATCGTGATACTGAAGTTGGGTATCGTATCGAAGTCAAAATTTTGGTATCGTGACAACACTAGGACATACAGGATTAAAGTCAACACTTGCAATAATGGGGAAGCATGTGATGTATTAGAAACAATAGAGCATGTTTTTTTTAAGTATAATAAATATCATGATGAGCGTAATAGTCTTTTCAGCAACATAAAGAATAAACCAGTGAGTGTAGCTGACCTATTGGGAAAGGGTTTGAGAGATAATCAGGTATATATGGCGGTTTTAATCTTTTTAAAGTGTACAGGATTAGAGCATAGGAATAGGATATAGATGTAGTAATGCTCTCATCCATCTCAGAGAGTGAGGAGCCTACTGTGTAAGATGGAGGAGCTGAACACGCAGCGCCAGTTAAAGCATGGGATCTGATCCTTTGGGGGTGGGTGGGGCAATTAAATAAAAATTATACAGATACATCACCCATGCAAGTAAATAAGTTATACAGTAGGTGGCGGTAATACTCCAAAGGAGTGAATGGCCTTATAACAAGAAGTAAGAACCGCTTGCATCAGGGGCTGGGGGTGGGGTTACCGTGACCAACAAGAAACTTGCTAATAGCAGCTAATCGAGCTAATAGCAGCTCGATTGTAATCTCCGTCTATATACAAATTACGGCGAGCCGTGTTTGGATGCCGATGTAAGTTCGCAAAGCCATGAGCATCAACAGTAGTGAAACATCCGCGATTGTTGATAGAAGGCTTGTTTCGAGATGCATCGGAGCAGCGCGGACCAATTCGGCGGGTGCCGCATTGTAGAGCATACAACTTCTTGTACTTTTGGATCGTTCTCGCGGAGCTTTGATGTCATGCGCCGATCGCTTTGATAAATTATTACAATCCCTGAAAAGTTTGGATCTGAATAAACTATTGACAGTACAAGGTCAAGACAAAAATAAAGTGGTGTGCAGACTTTAATGCTCACAGCACAGTGTGGGGAGGTTATCATACTGACTCAAAATCTCTTGATTCCCGTTTAACATGGGCAGATCATATAAGAAGAATAGTGGATAAAATTTAAAAAAGTAATAAATGTAATGAGATGCTTGACTGGTAGAGAATGGGGGGAAAGTTGCCAAGCACTGAAAATAATTTATGTGGCCCTGATAAGATCTATGGTGGACTATGGCAGAATAGTGTATTCTTCAGCAGCCAGATTCCATTTAAAACAATTGGATGTGATTCAGGCTCAGGCGTTGAGAGTGTGTAGTGGAGCTTTAAGACATCGCTTGTCTCAGCTATCCAGTTAGAGGTAGGAGAGATGCCATTGGAACGGCATATAATAGAGACGGCATATAATAGCAAATTACTGGGTTAACTTGCAGGGGCATAATGACTTGCACCCCACAAAAGAAGCGCTGAAGGAATGCTGGAGGAAAGAGGGAAGTAAAAAGGACAACTTTGGTCATATGGGGAACAAAACGGCAAAAGAGCTTGGGGTATCTGATATGAAAATCAGCTCTTCAATAGTACATGCAGTCATAGCCCCATGGAAGATGAGATGTCTGGAGGTAGATTGGTATTTATTAGAGGTGAAAAGGAAAGAAGAAAGTGCTGATCTGGTTGGGGTGTTTAATGATTATATTACTGAAGTATATAAAAACTTTACTCAAATACATACAGATGGCACTAAGAACCCTGAAACAGGGGTAACAGGGATGGGTGTGGTGGTTCCAGCAAGAGGAATTGAAATCAATAGAAGAACATCTAATAATTTAGCAGTATGTACAGTGGAGATGGTTGCAATTTTAGTTGCTTTACGTTGGATGGAAAAAGCAAAAATTGACAAAATCATAATATGTATAGACTCAGCTTCAGCTCTAGTTAGTTTAATATCGTTCCATTCAAGTCGACAGGATATTCTATATGAAATTTTTAACTCATTTACAAGAATAACACACCAGGGTGGACTAGTTATTTTTTTATGGGTTCCGGCGCACATAGGAGTGGAGGGGAATGAAAAGTGGACAAGGTCACAAAGAAGGCATTAAAGAAGGAAATTGTAGAAATGCAAATAAGTATGAACAGAGACTTGGTGAAAAACCTGTTTAACGCTCTAACTTCATAATTAAGCATTACACAATTCAGTCTTGGTAATGAGTTTCAGAAATACATTTGTAACATTTACAAAGTCTTTAGAAATAATTCTCAGAATTGACTTTACAGGGACTTTAATTGAAGAGGCAACAAGCAAGCATATGTGTGTGTATAGATAGATAGATAGATAGATAGATAGATAGATAGATAGATAGATAGATAGATAGATAGATAGATAGATAGATTTTATTTATTTATTTATTTATTTATTTATTTATTTATTTATTTATTTATTTATTTATTTATTTATTTATTTATTTATTTATTTATTTATTTATTTATTTATTTATTTATTTATTTATTATATAACATATATAGACAAGCTAGGCACACATTGCACGATGTTGTGAGGCCGCTGCATAGTGGTATTTTGCTGTGCCAGGTCCAGTGGCAGGCGCATTAAAGGTAGGGATGGGTATCATTAAGGTTTTAACGGTATTACTACTCTTACCGATACTGCTTATCGATCCGGTACTTTAACGGTATTCTTATCGGTACTTTTTGTTTTATATATATATATATATATATATATATATATATAATATATATGAGCTGAATTAACTTTGCTTTATATTATATAGTGTCTGGCATTTTTGGTGTTTTATATAAGATACAGTAAGAACATGAACAAAGAAACAAACTGCCAAATACAATAAAACAAAGACACAAATGAAATAAAGTGCTTTCATTTATTGTTGTGTTCATGTAGGCCTAAGTAATATAGGCCTAGCCTATAAAAGAAATCTAAGTAACCAAATGTAAAATAACACTGCATGGTTTTCACAGTATAAATTAATAGATTAAATCTTATTAAAGCTAACTATATTCAGAAGAAGTGATGTGAGTGATTTTCTCTTTGCATTTTGTTGTTTTTATTAACACTGATGGCATAATCGTCAGAAGGACTGCTGTCACTTTAAGACAATTTATTAACAAACATTGGATTTTCTCCCAGCTGTTCTTGTACACTTACGATATAAACTGCGTTTAAGTAGCTAAACACACTCCAATCCGGTCATTTTAACATACTATTGTGTGTATTTGATCGTTTGGACGTGCAACTGAAGCCCAACGTGTAATTTGTTTGTCTATTTGCGATCCGTTTTGGAGCGCGCGCCGCAATTTAGCTTGAGGAACAGCGTCTCTTGCGCGGATTATTGTGCTTTCAACGTTTTAAACGTTGATAATAATTTTCAAACCTTTACTGCAATTTTAGCAACAGTAAAGACTGCATTTTACAACAATCACCGATTGTGCTGATTCTGACGTTAAGTTTGGGTTTAGGGAGGAACGAACGTGCACAGCGGTGAAGAGAATGAAGGTGTGAGGCGAAACGCGGCTAGTTTTTAATAGTTTTACCTCAGATATCTTCTTTCTGATGATCCTTGAAAGCCAACATAGAAATCAAAAATAAAATTAGCTTAATATCAAAGCACAGGCCTAAAATACGCTTGTTTCAAACATGGTTTCAAAGCATCAAGAGTGTCGAAATATGTAAAATATGTAAAAACAGGTAAAATGTACAGCACCCATAAACTTGAATGCGCAATGGACTATATGCACGGAGCGTTCTTTAGAACTTCCGCATTAATATAAGCCAGCTCGAAAACTTCCGGTGAGATGTCATTTGCTGGTGTGTTGAGCATCGGTAGTGTAATACTTAGTTTATAATCAGAATATAGTCACTTAAATAGTGTGGCATAGCATTAATTTAGTTATTCAAACGCAAGACAGCATAAAAAATAAATAAATAAAGACGTACCTCAATGTTCCTCTTCGGCTAAATTCAATTCGACCATTAGTTTTCACACTTTTTTGTGGAAAAAAAGCTTCAAAAATTAAATATTTATTGTGCACTTTAGTTAGATTAATTGAATAAATGTGTGTTTTCACAAGTGTGCTGAAATCATTGCTCTTGCACTGCACTGACTGACAGCTGCTGTGATTACAAAGGGAGAGCACGGTGCTCGCTTTCTGTGTAATTCACAATAAAAGTTATTGTTTTTCATAAGATTTTGTGAGTATTTCATACTTCACATTGACAAAATGTATTTTAAACCTAGTTATTTTATAATGTTTAATATTTAGTCAAAAACGAAGTGAAAAACGTTTAGAGGAAATGACTGATATGTGCGCAAATAAATGCAACTTTGCCGCCATCTGGTGGTTAAAATGCTAATTACTGTCTTTTTTATTTTTAGATAAGTGTTTTCTATCAAATGTTAAATTTCCTATATTTTTAAACGTTCGGTTTTACAATGGGGACAATCTCAGAAGGATGAACAAATAATGTTTGTGGTCATCACATTAAAAATAACATTTGAAGTGCTGGGAAAAAAATGTGTGTGCGTTTGTAATTACAGACACAGCATTTTTAAACAGTCCCAATAGCTTCGTCTTTATTGCAATCAATAAAACTGGTTTATTGGCAAATTAGGTAAATGTGATAACTACATTAAAATATAAATCAACCATAGATGGTTTTGTGTCGATGTACAACGACTACAGAATAAACAGCTAACAGTTCACCGGAAGTGCTCGAGCTGGCTTAACGACAACCAGGAAGTAACCCGTGCATATAGTCCATTCTGTTGTTTTATCCATTAAGTACAAACAGCCTGACGACGCTAAATGTGTTTATTTCAACAATATAATTTACATATTAAATATTAAATAAGTAGATGAAATAGATTTAAAAAAACAATAATTATAGTTTAGTAAATGGACTTGAACTTCAATAGTGGTCTGGATTCAAACATTCACGCAAAGTATTCACTTGACTGGAAAAAATGCGACGCGGGGGGGTTGGGGTCTGTGCGTACCCTGAGATAAAATCCTGCAGGCGCCCCTGATGAGTAGTATTTCAGACTTGCCTATATCCCCTGGGACTTGCGCATGGCATTGATAATTGTCTCTCATTAGTAATAGCGCCCGCGATTCTCGGCTACGCCCTGCTTCATACCACAGTCATGTTAAAGAACTCATCCATAAACATTATTTCTCCATAAACATTAGATCCATCGGCATGACGACAAGGACAAGTTCCATGATTCCATGCTCAAGTAATAGCGACCCTTTGCTATATATATATATATATATATATATATATATATAATATAAAATACAGATCGTGTGATTTATCAATATATTTTATGTTTTTTTGTTTTTTGTATTTTTTTGTATTCAGTTTTTCATGTTTTGCCACTGCTGCATGTGGAAAGCACACTATGGTCACCTTGGCACCCAATATGCTGAAAAATTTGGAGAACCTACTGTAAAATGTGACTTCCAAACCTCAGGAGTGGAGTAATTTTAGAGTCTGGTCCTTAGGTTTGCACCAAAGAGTGTGCCATTCTCTTCACAAAGTAATGTTCATCTGAAGACAAAGTCATACAATAACATAGGCTAAGGCTACTGTAGATAATTCTACTTCAGTACTGTTTAAAAAAAAAAAAAGGCAAATAGCTTTAATTATATATTTCAAACCATGGAGCAACATTTCTTACAGCACCACATATATGTGATAATTAGGATGCTGTTATTAATGGTGTGGTCCTGATTCAACATATATTCTTTGAGTGTCTGTCTGTCTGTCTGAGACTGACATCTAGTGGACATTTTATGATCTATGACTTTACAGACTTGCAGACAATTGCACACATCACTCAAACACAGAAGCAGGAAACCGGAATCACTTGAGTTTAGAGAAACTGAAAATAAAGTTTGTTTGTATCACTGTATCCATGCAATAAAATGGCAGAAGCCAGATTTTCTCAGGATGAGTTCACATGTCCAGTGTGTCTGGATCTCCTGAAGGATCCAGTGACCATTCCCTGCGGACACAGTTATTGTAAGAGTTGTATTACAAGCTTCTGGGATCTGGAGGATGAGAAGAGAGTCTACAGCTGTCCTCAGTGCAGACAGACCTTCAGTCCAAGACCTGCTTTAGGTAAAAACACCATTCTGGCTGAAATGGTGGAGAAACTGAAGAAGACTAAACTTCCTGCTGACTGTTACGCTGAAGCTGGAGACGTGCAGTGTGACGTCTGTACTGAAGAAAATACAAAGCCGTCAAGTCCTGTCTGGTGTGTCTGGAGTCTTTCTGTCAAACTCATTTTGACCGTCATGAGGAATTTCACTCTCATAAGCCACACAAAGTGATCGATGCCACTGGACGACTGAAGGACATGATCTGCCGTAAACATGATAAACTCCTCAAGGTTTTCTGTCGCACTGACCAGAGTTGTATATGTATGCTGTGTATGATGGATGAACATAAAAACCACGACACTCTATCAGTTGCAGCACAGAGGACAGAGAAACAGGTATGAACTTTAAACTAGACACTGATGAAATAATGCTGACACTATTTATATTAACACCCATATGATCAGGTAACATCATTCACACTGCTGACATCAGCAGAGGTGGACTTTGACCTCTGAGCGTATTTGTTCTCTGCATTGAACTTAACAGAAAATATGGTGAAAATGCACCATAAATAATTTATTTATTTATTTATTATTTTTACAAAAAAACTTTATATGATCATTTAGTGACAACAGGTTTGTCCTCCAGAAACAGCTGAAGGAGACGCAGATGAAGATCCGTCAGAGAATCCAGCAGAGACAGAAAGATCTTCAGCAGCTGAGAAAGGCTGTGGATTCTCATAAGGTGAGTCTGGAGAAGAAGAGAAGTTTGAGACGTCTCAGTTTGGACTCTGTCAGTCCCGCTGAAGCCACTGTGTGATTGTGATGTGTGTCCTAACAGCGCTCTGCACAGACAGCAGTGAAGGACAGTGAGAGGATCTTTACCTAGCTCATCCGCTCCATTGAGAGAAGCCGCTCTGAGGTCACACAGCTGATCAGAGATCAGGAAAAGGCTGCAGTGAGTCGAGCTGAAGGACGACTGGAGTGACTGGAGCAGGAGATCAATGATCTGAAGAGGAGAGATGCTGAGCTGGAGCAGCTTTCACACACACACTATCACATCCATTTCCTGCAGGTAACAGAGATCTAGAAGAACAGGATCATAGTGGACTTGAGGAAGACAAATATTTCATGAGAGCAGAATGAGCCGCTGACTGAGATGTTGATCTGTATGCTAGGTTATATCATCTGTCAATCATCTGTCAGACTCTCATCTGGTCATGTTCTTTTGAAATGGATGTTTTCTGGACAAATGTTTTTTTTTTTTTTTTAAACTTGCATTATTTTGCTGTTGCTGTCATTCATTTTTTAAACGTATAATTTCAAAATACACGATATTTGTATTTATGATTGCAGTCTTTGTAATAAATTTTTTAATGCTAAATGCACTTAGCAGGTGTTGAAAGTTTGTAAAAGTGCAGTGTGATAATGTTACTGTGGAAATGGGGGCATTAAGGCACTCATTGGTGTACCCTCCAGCTAGTGGGACCCAAGATCCTAGTTCACCTGTGCCTAGAAATTGCCTGGACGTGATGCCACTGATGTGCTCAATCTGTTACATTTACTAGAAAGTTTACATATTGTGTAAGTGGCAAACACTACAACTTATAGCTCTAACATGATATAATGAATATGAAAATAATGTATCTGATTGTGTGAAAGTGCTGGATTGAGGCGAGTTACTAAAGATCAACAAGAGCCACACAGATCTGATATAGAGCAGGTTATTGGCTGAAGTGTGGATCTGAGTATTGATTTGTGTTTTCTGTAGAGTTTCCAGTCTCTCTCAGCACCTCCTGAATCTACAGACAAACCTGACGATCCCTTCAGTTTTCTCTTCTCTTTTGATGGCATGAGAGAATCTGTCCGTCAGCTGAGAGACAAACTGGAGGATTTCTGCAAAGATGAGATCAAGAAGATCTCTGACAGAGGTAAAGTCCTTGAGATTCATCTGCTCTCAGAAATGATCATCCATCATCTAATATCATGTAGATCATCATATTAGAAATGTGTTAGGAACGGATGCAGGGATCATTTTCTCTTGACCTGATAAGCAAACTTTCATGTCTGTTGATTTCCACAGTCACATTCACCAACATTCCCAGGACCAGGAACGACTTCCTGCAGTGTAAGTCACCAAGAAAACAAGCAGAAAAACTGAATGTGATCATATTCTTCCTCTAGAAGGTTAAAGAAATCATGATAGAAGAGTTTAATAATTGATCATGTAAATAATAATTGGGACAGGGTATCTGTACTGAGACACTGATGATACATTGAACATTAAGCCATGAAGAGTTCAAATACATTAAAAGATCAGACAGATTCATAATTCCTGATTCTGATGTTTCTCTCCATCAGATTCCCATCATCTCACTCTGGATCAAAACACAGCATATAAACGCCTCCATCTGTCTGAGAGGAACAGAGTGATTACCTACACTGGCACAGTCCAGCCGTATCCTAATCATCCAGACAGATTTGATCAGTGGTGTCAGGTGTTGTGTAGAGAGAGTGTGTGTGGACGCTGTTACTGGGAGATTGAGTGGAGTGGGAGTGAAGTGTATATCTCAGTGTCATATAAGAGCATCAGCAGGAAGGGATTGGGTGATGAGTGTGGATTTGGATATAATGATCAGTCCTCGAGTTTGTACTGCTCTTCCTCCAGATACTCATTCTGGCATAATGACATTCGCATTGATCTCCCTATAAAGTCCTTCAGTGGTAGAATAGTAGTGTATGTGGATCACAGTGCAGGAACTCTGTCCTTCTACAGCGTCTCTGACACAATGAGCCTCATCCATACAGTCCAGACCACATTCACTCAGCCGCTCTATCCTGGGTTTTGGGTTGGTTCAGGAACATCAGTGAAACTGTGTTGAATCATAATAGATTGTAGAGTGATTTTACCCATTGTACTTTTATTCATTCACGAGTTTACACGTACATGAAATCAAAATAAAGTAATTTGTATAGTAATTATGCATATTTGGCGTGCTGTCCGGGGGAGGGCTCCGAGCTCGGATTTTGTCCTGAACCCAGAGTACTCCCCCTCCTTAACTGGGATAGAATCCAACCAAGAGTGAGGTGATGAGGTGGTGGAGGGATGTTGTGAAACCTGTCAGGGGATAGAGGGGAGAGATGGCTTATATACCGGCTTCCTCTTGCACTGATTGGTTGATTTACCTGAACATGCGCCTCCCGAAAACGTCTTGGGTTACGACTGTAACCCAGGTTCCCTGAAACGGGGAACGAGACACTGTGACTGGTATCTGAAGCAACTGTAAAACCACTGCAATCCTACTGACTGGGACAACCTATGACATCATACTAGTGCGACCAGAAAGTATATAAGGGGCGCCTAGAGAACATGCCATCCACTTCTTTGTCTGAAGGGACTGAACCGGAAGCTCAGAGCCATGGCTACGAGATGCAGTGTCTCATTCCCTGGTTTTAGAGAACCAGGGTTACAGTCGTAACCCGAGACATTTTTTTCTCAGTGGGAAATGCTCACAGTGCATGCCAGCAGTTCCCTCATTAACTGGGCGTGCATGCTTTAACAAAGAACGCACGAGTCGTGTGTTATCGAGTGTCATATTTCTGACATGGATTGTGCACACAGATTGAAATGTTTGCTTTAACAGGCCATTTTATGTAGATTTTAACTGCATGCTTTAAATAAAACAGTCCCTGAAGCCGAAAAGTAGGATGTCATGTTCTCTAGGCACGCCTTATATACTTTCTGGTCGTACTAATATGACATCATAGGCTGTTGCATGTCAATAGGATTGCCGTGTTTTTACAGGTTTTACAGCAAAGTAAACCATCAGATTGAAGTGTGATTTTCACAAAACAGTATTTTTCACCTTTTCCAAGGTAAATTTAGATGTCTTTCCAAAAAAGGACACCAAATAACTTGTAAACCGTTTACAAGTAAACCTTGTAAACTTGTAAACGGTCTGTGAATGTTATGGCTCTTTGTGTTTGAGCATGATTAAACTAGGCCTGGTGGGTTTGTGTCCATTTATACTCTGATTAATACAACAAACACTGCATTCTATGAGGAAGTGACATCCATGAAAGTGTGAGTTGTTAAATGAGCATTAATTTGATAGGAGACATGATATATACCTGGTAGTTCACTCATAAGGCATGCATAAAACAAAATACAATGTAAGAGACACTTTATAAGACAGTTATAATCATACACACAATGTCTGGGGATGCATTTTCATTTATATAACAGTTCATCTATAAATTAATGCAGGAAAGTTTGTTTTATGGGCTTTCCTATGGCCTACTGATTTAAAGTGAGTTTGAGCTCTGCATCCTCTCAAGTAAAACCATGCAACCTGAGGCCTGGTCATATTACTTTGGAGGTTGTTGCTTTAACATTATTACTAACTGTACAAATACTTATGTCTAAGTCATTGTTGTCCCTCCTATGGATCATTGTTTTCCCTCATATGGGGGTCATTGTTGTCCCTCCTATGGACAACAGCAAGTGACGTCAAAGGTGCAGAAAGATCAGACACACCTCCAGAAGGCTGGAAGGCTGTGGTGGGCTGTTTGTGTTTCCTGGAGTGGTGGTTGTTCTACAGTGGATTATGTAGACTGTAGCCAGGTTTAGGTCTCTGGGTTTGTGCAGCAGGTGTTGAGGCAGCAGGTGCCTTAACAGTGTGTCATGTAGCGTATGCACATGTATCAGGATAATCAATAAACTTTGGAGTTTTCAGGACGCTTTTAACCTGATGAACTTTGTTTCTTAATCACTAAATCGGCTCTGAACTGTCTACTAAAGATGAGCCCACTTTTGACACCTTTGTGGCCCTCCGAGTTAACACAGCAGGCCCAATTTCCTTGCTCTTAGGACATCAAAGGGGCCCCTCATGTGGACTACGGGCCAGATCCACATTCCAGCACCCACACACACTGGCACACACAAAAACACACACACACAGACACACATACAGAAACACACAAACATACACTTTTAACTGTATATATAATATAATATAATATAATATAATATAATATAATATAATATAATATAATATATTATATTATATTATATTATATTATATTATATTATATTAATTATTTATATATATATATATTATATTATTTATATATATATATATTATATTATTTATATATATATATATATTATATTATTTATATATATATATATTATATTATTTATATATATATATATATTATATTATTTATATATATATTATATTATTTATATATATATATATATTATTTATATATATATATATATTATATTATTTATATATATATATATTATATTATTTATATATATATATATTTATATTTATTATATATATATATATTTATATTTATTATATATATATATATTTATATTTATTATATATATATATATTTATATTTATTATATATATATATATTTATATTTATTATATATATATATATATTTATATTTATTATATATATATATATATATATATATTTATTATATATATATATATATATATATATTTATTATATATATATATATATATATATATTTATTATATATATATATATATATATATTTATTATATATATATATATATATATATTTATTATATATATATATATATATATTTATTATATATATATATATATATTTATTATATATATATATATATATTTATTATATATATATATATATATATATATTTATTATATATATATATATATATATATATTTATTATATATATATATATATATTTATTATATATATATATATATTTATATTTATTATATATATATATATATATATATATTTATTATATATATATATATATATATATATTTATTATATATATATATATATATATATATTTATTATATATATATATATATATATATATATTTATTATATATATATATATATATATTTATTATATATATATATATATATATATATTTATTATATATATATATATATATATATATTTATTATATATATATATATATATTTATATATATATATATATATATATTTATATATATATATAATTATATATATATATATTTTTATATATATATATATATATAATAAATATATATATATATATATATATATATATATATAATAAATATAATAATAAATATATATATATATATATATATATATATTATAGCACCACTATGCTGAAATATATATTTCATATATTTTAGGGCGTATGCATGTTTCCTAGTGTTTAAATGAGTGTATTTGTGCTAGTGTGCATTTTAATGATATAATTTTGTCTGTAAACCATAACTTCTCTCCTATGCCTTTCTGACCTATCGAGTTTGATCTCGTTTCAAAGCTCCGGACTCGAGCTATTCATTGAGACATGTCACCAAACGGACAAATGTATTTTTCTATGTGTTTAATGATACTGTGAAGAACACACTCCGTTTGGAGATCTGATCTGGTAGTCATAAATCATTGGATTAGGTCGTGAGGCCAAACAATGGGAAAGCTTTCCCGCCAACTTTGCACCCATGTTATTGGCTACCCCACCTCAAGGAGGTGTGTCGGCTTATCTGTCATAAAAGCAAAGACGCACAATTTCTTGTGTGTTCTCTCCCGATTGTCTCACGAGCATCTCGTGCACGTTTTTCCCGGACCTCTCCGGTGACCACGCGCTGTCATCGCGCTCAGCTTCGGGATCGCCATCTTCCAGCGAAACTCACTCTCGTCCTCAGTTCAAACCTTCCCGCTGAACGGAGGAAGCCAACGAACTGCACCAGCGCTAACCTGAAATTCGACACACGCAACCAATGCAAGTATACTGCCGTTTCTCAATCTTAGATGATGAAACTGATTTCCGTGCTGGCTTAGGACTGGTTGTGAGTTTGCTACTTGCCTTCTCTCTTTCCTTCTCTACTTCTATTCTTGTACATAGGTGTGTATTTTCTTGTATATATATTTAGATGTATAACCTCTGTATTCGTAGTTTGCATATATTAAAGCGTTATTCATGCTCGATTGTTCTGTTTGTTCTTTCAGCTGAAAACCAAGTCACTTTAACGCTTTTCGATCGCTTTATGCTTTGCAAGTTATTTTCACGGCCAGAGAATAACTCTGTTTATAATATTCTGTGAGGGACTTAGTTTGCTGGACAAACGAACAGTTTCTCTAAATAATTATTAAACCAGAACTATATGTAATTGATTACAATTCGTTTAATTGATTCACAATATAAGTTTAATTCCCCGTTGGGTCGATATATGAATCATAATTTATTCATAACCTTATGAATTATTATATTCATATTTCATCCATAAATTGATTAATAACCGCTACATTTCGTTACATATTTATTTGGTGGAGAATGCGGGCACGTTTTAAACTTGGTTTTTGGTAAAAGAGCAATGTAGAATAATTTGTGTATGATTTAACTTACATGCGCGCTTTATTCAGTGAGAAGACGCACGGGTCCTCACTACGCACCATTAACAAGCTGCTGTTTGTGTCTAAAAACACTGCAGTTCTAGTCTTGGTTGACCGTGAAATAAACTGCAGTCCATTAATATTCAGACTTGTATGCGAAAAGGCGACAAATTTTCTGCAATACAGCTAATATTAATTTCCGCTTGAATAAACGAGTTGAGTCGTATTCAGCGTGTTTTGAGATCGTGCGGCAAGATTCCCACTAAATCTCTTGAAAGGCCTTTATATTTACCCGCTATTAAATATGAATTTCTTGTGTCGTCCAAAAATTCACAATAGCCGGTTTGCTCCTGGGTTACGTCGTTTGGACTAGCTAGCCAAACACGTGACCCCACTTACAAATCTAATCGGAGAGCAGTTCACCTGGTTTATCGATTGATGTGTAAAATTTGGAGCTATATCAACATTCTGATCCAATGTTGATTTGTAACCCGCGGCGAAGGAATCCCGCAAGCGGTACATATTCGCGTGCATTAAAGTTTGCACCAAAGGGACTGATTCCCAGAGTTGTGTACCCGTGAGTAAAACGGTACACATATATTTATGAAAGAATCCGCTGAGGTTCTATAGTTGTAATCGTGACCGTGCAGTTAAAACAGCGTAAGGGTCAGAACCCCACAAAGCGCTCGTTTTATATCATGAATTAAAGAAAGGGGATGCAGTAACTCTGACCAGACGCCAGAGGGCAGTCTGCTCAGGTGTGCCACCCCTCCCTACATATTGGTTGTGAGGACTCAGTGACGCCACCGCGTGGACGTTCTGAGTTAAAGCCGCTCCATACTTTGAACTGAAATTATCTCCAAGTTATCTTTTGCTTCTCTATACTGCGGGGAGTTGTAAAAGTAATTTGCTTTTGGTGGTTATGCTTTCCAATCATTGTTGGAATGTGGTTTACTGATTTAAATTTAATTTAAACGCGTTTAAATTTTTAATTAGGGGCCAAGCCCCGAAGGGGCTGTAGCCCCTATTGTAATTGTACGTTTTCCCTTTTATTATTATTATTCTTCCTCCCGAATGGGAGTCTATGGCAGCCCTATCAACGGAACATGAGAAAATGATGAAATTTGGCACAGTTGTAGAGATGCTCATGAATAGTGATTGGACCAAATTTGGAGTCTCTAGAACCAACTCTATAGCGCCACCACCAGTTCAAAATTTCAACATTCTAACGGTTTTAACATTTGAACTCTTTGTCATAGAAAAATTAAATTTAGTTCATCTGATTCGTCTCTTCATGCTGATGCTATTCAACTTCTTACATTAAGTCTCCACCCATTACAGTAGCGGCCATTTTGAAAAGTACAGTATTTGTTTTTTTCGCTTCTCCTCCTTCAAAATTTGTCCAATTTTGTCCAATCTTTGATCAGATTATCTTTGGACTGAGCCGCACAGAAATGACTGAACAGATTTTTTTTTATTCATCTTTGTTCAAAGGTTAGGATGTCACGAAGTTAACAAGGTCGATCCGAAATTAGTATAGAGGCTGTATCTCGGCCAAACTTTGAGCAATCAAAACAAAAATTGGTACGCTTCATCAGAACCATGGTCTGAGGGTCTATGCCAAACTTGGGAACAGCGCCACCTACAGGTCATGAGATATGAAAAATGGCTATTTTGGCCAATAACTTTTGAACAGTTTGTCAGAAAATCAAGATCTTGGTGTCTATGGATTCCTTGGATCATGCCGAATACCGATTACGATACCGATTCTGTCAATATTGGATGTATCACGTGTCCGCCATTTTGAATTTTGTCATAAATTGCGATATCTTTTAAACAATTTGACATATCTTCACAAAAATTGGTATGTATGACCTTTAGAAGGTCGTGAAGGTACCTGAGAAGTTTCAGCACAGCGCCACCTACTGTTCCACAGATGTAATGATTATTTCAAAAACGCTTATAACTTTTGAAAACACTTTCCAAAATGTGTATGCTTCATGTCATTTTATTCCCTGGCTTATGCCGATTCCGACAATGTATCATTTGCCATTTTCCTTAAATGTACCTGTCTGCCATATTGAAGTAAATGAAAAACAGTTTTTTCGCTACTCCTCCTACAAATTTTGGTCAATTTTGTCCAAAATCAGCTCAGATGATCTTTGGACCGAGTCGCACAGAAATGACTGAACAGATTTTTGATATTCACTACCATTTCCGAGATATTCATCTCTGAATGTGACCTTGCTTGTGTTTGTTGTCTTATGCTAGTTAGCTTAGCACAGTAATTGCTTAGCATGCTAAACTATTGCTATTCTTTCTAATGTGGTCTTCAGTCAACAGGTTAACCAAAACTTAGTTGGCATTAAATAACTTTGCATACTAATATGGTTAACATGCTATGAAGCTTTTTTTTTGTGAACTCTTTCTCACACTGAAACCTCTGCTTAGCATACTGATGAACTTGCATGGCTGATTAGCTCAATGTGTTACGCCACGGATCCCGAATGCTCCGCATCGTGGGTTCGAAACTCAGTGTGACACATGCCCAGACCGCATGAGGTACTGTGGCAGGAAAAGATGCAGAACTTGTGTCTGTTCTAGGCATTCTGCCTAAAACTGGTCTAATCTGAAGCTATCACATGCAATTCCTTTATGTCCAAATTCGTAGTTATTCTTCTTCCCCCTGTATGGTAATCAATGAACCATAAGAAGGAAAATTATCAAATTTGGCATGCTTGTAGTGATAGTAATTAAAAGTAATTTGACCAACTTTGGAGTATCTAGGACTAAGTCACTAAGCGCCACCACCAGTTCAAATATTCACTTTTGTAAAGGTTATAACTTTTGAACCCTTTGTTCCAGAAAAATGAATGTCAATACAACTGATTCCTCTCTTCATACTGATCACATTCAATATCTTACATTAAGTCTCCACCCAGTACAGTAGTGGCCATTTTGAAAAGTACAGTATTCCGTTTTTTCGCTACTCCTCCTTCAAAATTTGTCCAATTTTGTCCAAACTTTGATCAGGTGATCTTTGGTCTGAGCCGCACAGAAATGACTGAACAGATTTTTTTTTATTCATCTTTGTTCAAAAGTTATGATGTCACGAAGTTAACGAGGTTGACCCAAAATTGCTATAGAGGCTGTATCTCGGCCAAACTTTGAGCA
Organism: Chanodichthys erythropterus; assembly: GCF_024489055.1. NCBI lineage: Eukaryota > Metazoa > Chordata > Actinopteri > Cypriniformes > Xenocyprididae > Chanodichthys > Chanodichthys erythropterus. The sequence goes on along the minus strand of NC_090223.1, from coordinate 52,528,419 downwards.
ATCAAAACTAAAATTGGTACACTTGATCAAGACCATGATCTGAGGTTCCATGCCAAATTTGGGAACAGCGCCACCTACAGGTCATGAGATCTGAAAAATGGCTATTTTGGCCAATAACTTTTGAACACTTTATTAGAAAATCAAGATCTTGATGTCTATGGATTCCCTGTGCCATGCCGAATCCGAGGATATCAAATTCGTCAACATCGGATGAACCACGTGTCCGCCATTTTGAATTTTGTCATAAATTGCAATAACTTTTAAACAATTTGACATATCATCACAAAATTTGGTACATATGACCATCAGAGTGTCCTGAAGGTACATGAGAAGTTTCAGCACAGCGCCACCTAGTGTTCCACAGATATAATGATTTTTGCAAAATTGCTTATAACTTTTGAAAATATTATCCAAAATTTGTCTGCTTTATGTCATTTTATTCCCTGGTTTATGCCGATTCCGACAATGTGTCATTTGTCATTTTCCTTAAATGTACCTGTCTGCCATATTGAATTAAATCAAAAACAGTTTTTTCACTACTCCTCCCACAAATTTTGGTCAATTTTGTCCAAAATCAGCTCAGATGATCTTTGGACCGAGCCGCACAGAAATGACTGAACGGATTTTTGATATTCGCTACCATTCCCAAGATATTCATCTCTGAATGTTACCTTGCTTGTGTTTGTTGTCTTATGCTAGTTAGCTTAGCATGCTAATTGCTTAGCATGCTAACCAGTTGTCATTCTCTTTAATGTGGCTCTTCAGCTATCAAGTTAACCATGAGCTTCATTAGCATTAAGTTAGCTTAGCATGCTAATATGGTTAGAATGCTAAGTAATGCTTTTTTGTAAATTCTTTCTTACACTAAAAGTTCTCTTCCACAGATTGTTGAATGTGCATCCTCAAGTAGCTCAATGTGTAAAGCCAGTTACCTGATGAGCTCTGCACCCCAAGATAGTGGGTTCGAATCCCAGGTGGAGCGGTTTTATGAAATAGTGTTTTGATTCCTTTACTGCCTCTTGGATTAGAAATAAATGCTTTTTGTTTCATGCTGTGTTCATTTTCATCTAAGCTTATGTACATTCTGAGTTCATTTTCGCCCGTAATTCTGAACCAGCTGTTTCATGTTTGTTCATTTTCTGCTGCTTTTCCTCTTCCTGCTCTGTATTGCGCTACAGCATGATGAGCTGCAGAATGATCTAAAGTAGTTATTAAATATAACATTCAGTGCAGTTTTATAAAAATTCTTCATTTTGAGTTCATTTTCACATGAACTAATGAACTTCGGCAGGTGTGCCAACATTCACCTGCACAGTGGTGCAATGAAATGAGAAATGGACACTGGACTCGGAGGTCGTGGGTTCGAATCCCGTGTGGGGTTCCTTTATACAATTGTGTGTAATGAGTCATTTTGATACCTTTTTTATCCAAATAAGCATTGTACTAATCTTTATTCCTCTTGAATGAGATACAAGTGTTTTTAGTTCATTCCCTGTTCATTCTCTGAACTTCTATTGATTTTCATTTCATTTCCACCTGTCCTTCTGAACCAGCTGTTTTGCATGTACATTCAATTTCTGCTGTTTTTGCTCTTCCTGCTCCGTATTGCGCTACTGCCCCTTCTGGGGCTTGGCCCCGAATTGCTGCTTGCAGCTATATTTTAAATTGTTTCCCTTCCAACAAGGGAATTCACTTTCTGAGAGTGCGCCCCCTGGTGGACACTGTCAGATAAGTCAATTCTCTTTTCCCTTGTATTCTTTTTCCTGTATTCACAGATCTACTCTATTTTATTTTATTTCAGTTTATTTATTTTATTTTTATTCTACTTTGTGTTATTTCATCCATTCCCTTTTTGTCTTTTCTCTCTTTCAAGTTATTTCTTTAGTTTTACTTTGGAAATTCATTCCCTTTTATTACTTAATGTTTTATTTTATTCACTCTTAGTTCTGGGTCCTGTGTGTTATTGGCTGGCAATAATATTCACGCACACCCAAGCCTCCCTTATTTCATACACTTATTTTGAATTTAATTAAATAACATTTAATTCAATTTTAAAATTAAGTAGTGTCAATCAGTTGGCATTTTGCTATCAACAAGCAATTCTCTTTAGGAAAAGTCTGCAAATAGGGAAGGCTTTCTCTTTTCTTTCTCCCATTCTGTTATTCTATGCACTCATTTAAATTTAATTGAACAGAGTTTAATTCAAATTTGAATCAAGTGCCTCTGAATTATCCTCTTTTCGCTTTTTCCCATCCTGTTATTCTATGCACTCATTTAAATTTAATTGAACAGAGTTTAATTCAAATTTGAATCAAGTGCATCTGATTTGTTTTTGTTTTATGTTATTTTTACTTTTGTTCTGCTTCTAGCTAGTTCATTTTAGACCCCTACTCTTTTATCCTACACACTTAATTAAATTCTATTTAAACAAGATTTAAATTGAGTTTTAAATTTACAATTAAGTCGTGTTTACCTGACTATGTGCACTTGCAGATAAGGCCCATTAGCGCCCTGGGGTGAGCTGACGGTTGCTCCAGTGAGTTCCAGTGAGTGGAGCTACCTGGCCTGGCGCTTCTTACACTAACTGTGTGTGAATCATGGACATTCTGACCTCGTATCACGGGCAACACGCAAGGACATCAGCGAGTTGTGTATCAGGTACAGGGAGGCAACGAGACCCGGGGTGACAACAAGCGGCAACTTTGTTTAATTTCCCTGCTCAGGCTTCTGCACGACAGAACCGCCCGTTTGGAGTAACTGCCCGTAAAGGGGACAGACTCTGAGTTCAGGGAAAACTCAATCTTGACTGGTCACTCGGGCCGTTGGTGCAAATACCTTGCCAAAGTGCGCAATTGTGCTGGTGTTCCCTGTTTGAGAGGTTGCACCGTGGTACAAAGGGGACAGGTGGCCACGGACACCGCAGTAGAGTGTTTGATCATCGAGGAAAGGTGGCCTGCCATTGAGTTCTTATCTGAGCACCCACGATTCACCCAGGCCTAAATTAGTGACATACAGTCACTTCACCTAATTGAAAGCCACAGAATATTACATATTCTTCAATTACTCAGGTGCGGGCCAACCCTTAGGCTCTCGATCCATACCATCCCTCTAGGTTTTATGACGCAACCGTGCACTCGTCTGACACCGTCATAAACCCAGCTGGAATAGGAAGTTTAAGTTTCACTTCTCCCCTCTAGCCCTTCTGTTTTAGTTTATTGCGATTCTATTTTTATAGCTTTCTATTTGTTTACTGCTCTATTTCTCATTTAATTGCATCCACCCTGTTCTGTTTTGCTTCTCTACTGTGTTTGTTTCTTTCAGTTCATGTAAAAGCAGAGCCTGTGAGAGCCATCACGGAAAACTGAGTAATAGATAGACGACCGAGCAGCGAGAGTCATCAAAGGACTCTTAGGGCTACCGCCTGTCAAAATCTTTATTCAAATCCGGCACTCACCCACACAAATTGACCCGCGTGGTCCTTTTGGCTATCGACAATTAAGTGTCTAGCCTACATTCCACTAACTGTCTGCACCAGTTAACTGGAACCAAACCAAAGAATTATATAATCATGCATTATTATAAGTCGTTAGCCCTGCGCGTGCTTGCATTGGTTCTGTTTGTGCTGTCTTTCTCTCGCCAACAGCAAGCTAACGTGTTCAGAGCAGCCAGCCCCAGCACCCATGGGGACGGACTCAAGACCGGGTTGGGCTCCCTGACCAGCACGATCCTGCCCAACGACGCTGTGGATCCCCAGCACCTAAGCAACGAGCAGCTGGACGACAACCTGAATCGACTAATGGCCCACGATCCAATGCCGAGCTACAAAGAGTGGGCGAGAGTCATCCGAGCCATCGCCCACAACCTCAAGCTCCAGGCGGAGGACGCCCGGAGGAATCAGGCCCAGATTCATCGTCACCACGATCAGCGACTCATCGAGACCCAGGACCAGCGTTGGACAGCGGACGAATCCAAACCCGAGCTGCAGGAGGAGCTGCAAAGACTTCAAAAAGCCCTTGCAGAGCTCCACCTGGAGGTGGAGCGTAGAAAACTGACTGGAAAACTCCAACACAGCGAAGCTCCCCTAGCCAAAGCAGAGACTACGCTGAAAGACAGACACACTAAAGCCCTGACCTGTGAAAATCATCTCAAACAGGCCCAGAAAGGAGTTATGGCTCCGAAACAACAAAGAGACTATGTGAATGAACTTGACACTGGTTACAGAGTACTGAAAAGTGGCATGGGAGGGGAAACACACATCACCGAGTTTCCCCTAACCAGTCAAGAAGCCCTAATTCCAAATGGGGTTAAAAGTCCACTGCCCAAAACGTCCAACGGCCAAGAACCTTCGCCAGCAGCTGTCACATCCAACTGCCAGCACCTGTGACAGGTTCTGATCCAAAAGCTTTCTGACCCTGCATCAGATCAAGGGCTCCCTGCTGCCATGGACCTAAAACGGGGCAGACTGAATAACCCATACACTTTCTACAGCCGAATGCAAAGAGGGTACTACGGAGCACGTAACCAGCCAGCAACGGAGGAAGATTTCATCTCCAACCCTCTGCTTCTCCGAGAGCTGCACCCTGCGGTGAGTGATCATCTGGCAGCCTTGGCCTGCTCAAGCAGCATGTCTATTCAGCAGCCGCGAGACTTGGTCGACGAAGCTCAAGCCAAGCAGAGAACTGCGTCTAAAAAGACTGTAGAAATTCCAACCAGTTACCCAGACTCCGATCACTGTCCAGAAACCTGTCCTTACCTTTTTGAAAGACTGAGAAATGAAGCTGAAAGACAAAATCAGACTCTCAAGTCACAAAGATGTGAGCTGAATGTGCAGTCGCACAGTCCAAATGAGGTCCACCTTGAACACACAGCTCCCACGCACCACACCATTGGTCCAGTGAGCCTGGTACCTCCTGTGTGCGTAGCGCAAATGGACACGTTTCTCTGTTCCACTCACAAAGACCTGCTAGACTGTTTTGAGCCCTTATTGAACGCCAGACCGCTGAAAATCTGGGCTCAAGTGTATGAACTTCTGCCTTCCCAGTCACCCAGACCACCTGAGCCAGACGGTCAGGTCACAGAGGTCGCGGGAAATCTCCCAGCTAACCGCGGGAACCCTGGCTCAGAACACAGTTCAAGGTCGCCACCCGGCGTACTTCAACTCACCATAGACTGTAACTCTCTCTGCTCCAAGGTCACGACAGACTCACAGCTGAATGATGTAACTACAACAGACATTATTCTCACACTGTGGGCAGACAACTCAGCCTTCAGCCACACGCTGTTAAGTGCTCTCAGTGAAGGAACACCGGACCTCCCATTTGTCAACAAGCAAACACACTTTCCACTAGACTTTCGTCTGCCAACCATGATGGCTGTCAAGGACATCTGCGTTTTGAACTTCAAATGGAACAACCGGCATTTAACCCATCACTTCTTGGTCTTTCTCCTGATGCACTCTAATGCTCATACGGACAGTGCAAATGAGTTGTCGTGGGCCCCGATGACTGTACAGCTTCCTGTTGTTCCTGTCAACATTGCCAACTTCCTGTCAGGCCAGACTATCCAACAGGTCTGCATCCTGATCAACATACAGGAACCTGTAGTACCACCTTACACCAAAGGGGGTGCTGTTTGGATCAACATACAGGAAATTGTAGTACCACCTTACACCAAAGGGGGTGCTGTTTGGCTCAACAGGCAATGTGGTCAAACCCTAAGCCACATGCTGGGCTCCTTCACACTGTCACCTGAAGGCGTGGAACTTGGACTTGCTCTAAAAGCCACACCGCTAACTGAAGTGTCACCCTACGTAGTTCACAGCTGGCTCAACGAATGCATGGTCACAGACATCAGCATTCCCAAAGCCCACCATCTAGAATGGATAATGGACCACGGCCCCTATGACTTTGAACGCAAGTTAACAGTCATTAACTTAATACCAGCTGCCATGGTCCCAGAAGGAAGCTTAAGCAACACAAGTTTCACAGCATCCTTCAAGAGCATCTCCATCACTTCCATCAAACTGGTACCCACAGAACAGGTGCACAGAACAGAGCTGATGGAGGACAAACACCTTGCAGTACCCACAGTCGCTAACCAGGCTGCCTGTGAAACTCAGGAAAGCGCTGCACCTCTGACAGCCAACCTGACAGCTAACACCACAACAGAGGAGCCCTTCCCAAGGTTTGAGCCTAAAGGCCAACAGATCCAGAAAGATGCAAGTGCGGTAAAGAATGATGCAGACTGTCAAAGACTCAGAAACGTCTTGCACAAATTCAAAGTGACATTTGACAAAGACCTTTTATGCTGGGTTCTCGCTAAACTTCACACAGTGCATAGTGCAACACACCCAAATGCTCCTCCCACCTTAATCAGGCAGTACGAAGGTCACATCGCCCCACATGAACCAGTACAGGAGGTTGTTCATTCAACAGAAGGAAAAGGTGTTATCTGCCCATGCAACAGCACCTATTCAGTCCCTACCTGGTCCATTGTCAAACCAGACAGCAAGTGGCGACCCACCAGCGACTTCAGGAGGCTGAACCAGCAGGTGCCACTGCCACAATGTGCCAGAAAGCACAAGTCTGCACGGAGCGGAGATTCAGCTGCCTATCAAAACTGCTATAACAGCACACCAGCGTTGACACTTGAGATACTGGTACCCCAACAACAGCGACCAGCCTGTCACAGATACCTCAAAGAGAATGCGTGCCAAGGAATGCCCACGGCCTACGTCGATGGACGTTCCTACAACCATGAGGGCATCCCACAGGCAAATGCAGGGGTACGATGGTTAAGAAACCAACCCTGCCAACCACAGAACAGCAGGTGGGGTCCCCAGTCATGTCAGTATGGTGAAGCAGCAGCTACCCTCAAAACCCTTCACGTCTCCTCAGCTCATAACATCAGGGAACTCATGTGCACAGACTCACACTTTGCCAGACCTTGTTTCACATGCCATCTTCTGGGCTGGAAACAAACTGGTTTCAAGACTGAATGCAACAAGCAGGTGAAACATCAACACATGTTCCAGACACGTGATCACCTCACCCAAGCACATGACATGATCGTTTACTGGGAAAAGGTGAAAAGATGCTTGAAGCAACCAGGGCGTGACAAAGGTGTGAACGACCAAACTAATGCCCTTGCCAAGACTGGCACACTGCATAACAAGCTATGGTCACACCCACCCCATTCACCCACCCTTAGTGTGGCAACAACAACCCGCAGCCAGCGGACTGTTCCTGCAACATTTCCCACTTTACTGCCACTGCCACTGACAACCAAACTTTCCAACATTTCCATTCGAAATGTTTTGTACCACCACTCAGACCCCTCCAACCTCCCGTTCCCGGCATCTGGTCCCACGGCGGCCCCTAGCAACAAACGACTGCACGAGACCGACCACATGCTGCGTGTGGGAATAAACTTTCTAAAGTATGTCCCTGATGTCCTCACAGCGCCAAAGCTTGTACTGCCACAGGGCCAAAAGGGGGGTGAACGGATATACACCCACGACACACCATGTGCCAAACACCATGGCACCAGAACTATTTATGAGACTTTGGAACAAGTGGCGTACTGGCCCAGCATGCAGAAAGATGTGGCAGAGTATGTCAGAGAATGTCAGGTTTGCTGTCAAGTCCAAACTGTAAACCCAAACTACAGAGCTCCACTGCAACGCAGAGGAGTCACGTTTCCATGGTCAGTCGACCAGAAAGACTGGACTGTAAAACCTCATCTGATGCTCATGGCCATCACAGACACCATACAGGAGTCAACTCAGGTGTTCCCCACTGCCTTTGCACCTGTACCAACCAGGAGACTTGAGTCTCATCACAGCCTGCTCTCCTCATCAGCATCGCAACAAGCTCCGCCTACAACTGAGAAAACAACTCGCCACACAGAGCCAAACCCTGCAAACCACCTGCAAATCCCGGAAAAGTATTGTGGCGGTTCTCTATACTCACAGTTTCCTGCTGATCCAAATGGCGAACTCAAGGAAGCAACTGTTTACAGTCCTCCAGAATGACTTTGCCCAAAATCAGCTGGTTATAGCTCTGTTGACAGACCTGCTGCGAGAAATTAGCTTCTCTATGGACAAAGTGGCTATGAATAGGATTCCTCAGTATCCTACACAAACTGTGCTGGACTTTGCTACTGGCAGACCCAAAGACACGGTCAATGTCATGTGGCGGCAACGTAACACCCATGCCAAGAAACACACCACAGTTGCGGTAGCCTACCACAACAGCAACCCACGGCTGTGCCCGGCTCCCCACTTTCGCAGGTGTAGTTTCACCAAAGACTTTCAGTCCTTCTGCCCAAACCAGCTCTTCCTCAGAAACCACACTGAAGGAATGGGCCGGTTGCAGCTTATGACCAGCGACACACGCTGCCCTGCCGAGGCCAAGCCTCACACCCCAGTCACCGGAACACAAGCCGAGATTGTGGGTGATCGACTGCTCGTCCACACCCCCACTCATGCTGCCACCCTAACCTACAATCAGCACAACACCGCCACTCGTGTCAGCCTGCCCAATCCAAGTAAGTGGATCCAGGTACCCCTGGGTTCCATCCTTCACCGCAGCCATCTGGCGGTGCACTGTCTCTCAAGCAAAGAGGACCAGTCAGAACTGGAAATCCCATCTTCCCCCAGGGATCACCATCACACCTTAGATCCAGGAATGGAACTGAGGATTGACAAAGGGGGGTCCCAGCTAAGTGACAGTACTCCCATTGATGCAGCCCTCCAAGCACTCTCACGACTGCCTGTCCTGACCAGCTCACCTAGAGCCCGAGCTTGGACTGGTGCCAACACAATCCGTTGCCTCTCCATGGCAATCAAGTACGCACTCGCCCTGGGCCTGGCCTTCATCCTATCCCAAGGGATCAAAGGGATGCAAGAATCCATGGACAGGTGCTTATCTGCTCTCCCTCAAGGACCAGTAGGAACCACCTGCTGCGTGACCATCCGGATCCATGTGCCATCAAACTTGGCTACCATCCAACGAAGTCCGCACAGGAACTTCGTTGGCCGAAAGGGGGAATCGGTAGCGTATGCACACGTATCAGGATAATCAATAAACTTTGGTGTTTTCAGAACGCTTTTAACCTGATGAACTTTGTTTCTTAATCACTAAATCGGCTCCGAACTGTCTACTAAAGATGAGCCCACTTGACACCTTTGTGGCCCTCCGAGTTAACACAGCAGGCCCAATTTCCTTGCTCTTAGGACATCAAAGGGGCCCCTCATGTGGACTACGGGCCAGATCCACATTCCAGCACCCACACACACTGGCACACACAAAAACACACACACACAGACACACATACAGAAACACACAAACATACACTTTTAACTGCATATATATATATATATATATGAAGAGTTTGGTTCCAAAACGCTATAAATCCATTTTGATTAATTTGAGTAAAAAGGTGTTTTCTTTACCAAGAAATTGGCAAAATGAAAACCACTCTTTTCTGTTTCAAACTTTCACATAGCATCTTTTGGTTATAAAAACATTAAAAATTCAAATCTAGATTTTGATTTTCAAAGGTTTATTATAAAAATTTATTATTTTTTCCCCAAAATGCAATAAATGCATGACACGTTTTTTTGTTTTGATTTTTTTTTTTTCAAAATGCACTTAATCCATCAATATAAAAGTTATTTTTCATATTGAAAGTAAGTTAATTCACATATATGACAGCCTCTGAACTTTGTCAATACTAATCGTATGTACATGCATTTGACTAAAAATACATTCATTCGTCGCTCCCAAAATGAATTCAACGAGTCATCTTGTTAATCTTATAAATGAATTATGTCTCTGTTTGTCATTACCGATCAAGGCGTATCTGGCGTCACCGCATGGTTAAAATAAACAGTTCAGTTTAGGGAGCGTGATAGAAGTTTGATGCTGTCGTGAAACAAGCAACAGCCGGCATTTTTCCTCCTCCCGACTCGAGTGCCTCGCCTTCTTAATCTCCTCACGTAAATGATTTCGATGGCTTGCGTTTCTTCCCCACCGCAGAAAGCACCACAGGTTCAGCAATGTTCATCGAAATTATTCATTTTTCTGTTTTTGTTGATCACAAAGTACAAAGTAGATAAAGGATGCGGGGTGTATTCAGAGCGCCGCCATTACTGTTTACAGTGCATGGAATGGTGCGCTGTGATTGGTTGAGCGGATATATCGCGTTCTGCAGAGAAGGGAGACTGGCGTTTGTCGCGTTTTGGAAAGAAAGGGAGAAAACATGACAGAATAACACAACGGATATCGCATTTTGCGCAAAATTAATAAATGACTTTTCAATACCGACCAGATACAATACTGATTTTGGCGGAAACTCAAATTTTTTGAAAATGGCGTTTATCGCGTTTTGGAACCAAACTCTTCATATATATATAATATATATATATAGCACCACTATGCTGAAATATATATTTCATATATTTTAGGGCGTATGCATGTTTCCTAGTGTTTAAATGAGTGTATTTGTGCTAGTGTGCATTTTAATGATATAATTTTGTCTGTAAACCATAACTTCTCTCCTATGCCTTTCTGACCTATCGAGTTTGATCTCGTTTCAAAGCTCCGGACTCGAGCTATTCATTGAGACATGTCACCAAACGGACAAATGTATTTTCTATGTGTTTAATGATACTGTGAAGAACACACTCCGTTTGGAGATCTGATCTGGTAGTCATAAATCATTGGATTAGGTCGTGAGGCCAAACAATGGGAAAGCTTTCCCGCCAACTTTGCACCCATGTTATTGGCTACCCCACCTCAAGGAGGTGTGTCGGCTTATCTGTCATAAAAGCAAAGACGCACAATTTCTTGTGTGTTCTCTCCCGATTGTCTCACGAGCATCTCGTGCACGTTTTTCCCGGACCTCTCCGGTGACCACGCGCTGTCATCGCGCTCAGCTTCGGGATCGCCATCTTCCAGCGAAACTCACTCTCGTCCTCAGTTCAAACCTTCCCGCTGAACGGAGGAAGCCAACGAACTGCACCAGCGCTAACCTGAAATTCGACACACGCAACCAATGCAAGTATACTGCCGTTTCTCAATCTTAGATGATGAAACTGATTTCCGTGCTGGCTTAGGACTGGTTGTGAGTTTGCTACTTGCCTTCTCTCTTTCCTTCTCTACTTCTATTCTTGTACATAGGTGTGTATTTTCTTGTATATATATTTAGATGTATAACCTCTGTATTCGTAGTTTGCATATATTAAAACGTTATTCATGCTCGATTGTTCTGTTTGTTCTTTCAGCTGAAAACCAAGTCACTTTAACGCTTTTCGATCGCTTTATGCTTTGATGCAAGTTATTTTCACGGCCAGAGAATAACTGTTTATAATATTCTGTGAGGGACTTAGTTTGCTGGACAAACGAACAGTTTCTCTAAATAATTATTAAACCAGAACTATATGTAATTGATTACAATTCGTTGTAATTGATTCACAATATAAGTTTAATTCCCCGTTGGGTCGATATATGAATCATAATTTATTCATAACTTTATGAATTATTATATTCATATTTCATCCATAAATGGATTAATAACCGCTACATTTCGTTAGTCACCTGTCATCCTGAAGTCAGTTCATTTGGCGCAGGTGTTTGCTTGTGGTTGCACAAAGTGGTTAGGCCTTTGTGTAGCGTGAAGAGGTTTTCAGACTGACCTAGTGCAGGTGGCATGAGGGCAGCAGGTGGTTGTTAGCCTCTGCTAACAACAAGTCACAAGAAGTCTGAAGGTTGGAGTGTTGCGCTGCTTTTGTGGCAGTGCTGACTTGAACATGCTTGAGCTCTGTTGGGTGAGAAGTCAGAAGCTTGTCCTTTGCAGTACTTCTCTTGTGTATTCTGTTCAGGGAGCTTGTGCTTGTTTTGCTCGTGCCAGCAACTCCTGTAACTCTGAGGCAGGTGTGTCCAGCTGTACTTGTGCAGCCTCTGATTGACAGCTGTGAAGGAGGATGTTATTGCCTTACCTGCCTGCCTCAGTCTGTGTACCTGACAGAAGACCAGACCTCATGCAGTGCACCACGAATTCTGGTGGGGTTCAAACATTGATTCCATCTGCCATATGTCATACTGTGCCTGCTAGTCGTTTATCTGTTCCAGGATGATTCCCAATTGAGGATTATGTCACTGAGTTCCTCGATCCCTATCAGTTGGTGTCCTGAAACAACGACACATCTGAAGACTGTCTTTTAGGGTGGGTTAGATGACCATCTGTACCAGCAGGTCCCAGCGGCAGCAACATGTTCCCTGTCACAGTATGTTGATTATGTGCTGTGGTTGAGTGGTTCTTCCCTCACAGTCTGTGAGGTTGATGAAGACACCACTGCCACTCAACAGTTACCCTCATCCACTCCTGTCACCATGATCACCACGCCTGAACCTCCAGTCTTCCCTCTAGATACAGACCTTATAACCAAAATGGCCACCAGTCCAAAGTCCCTTCCTAAGATGGCCGCCATTCCAAAGCTTCGTCACAAGATGGCCGCCGCCACTTCAGAGCTTTGTCGCAAGATGGCTGCCGCCACTTCAGAGCTTTGTTGCAAGATAGCCACCGCCACGCCTGAGCCCTCGGTCAAGATGGCTGCCGCCACGCCTGAGCCCTCGGTTAAGATGGCCGCCAAATCCCCCAATTCCAGAGGCGACTCTCCCCTTTGTCCCTTTGGCTCCAGCTCCTAGCCCAGAGAACCTTATTGTATCTATCGTAGCGTTAGCATTTATGTGTGACTGGGCAACACACACATCAGCACCAGTCCCTGAGACCTCTCCAGGCTCTGCTCCAGCCCACAAGCCCTTTCAAGATTCTTTTCTAGCCCAAACACCCAGAGTCTCACCCAAGCGAGGAGCCTGCCCCGCCGTGGCTTCCCGAAGAGCCTACTCCACCATGGCGCCCTGAAGTCCCTGACCCGCCATGGTTCCATCCTGGAGTTTTTATATCTACCTGCACCGTCACTCTCCTGTCAAGACTCCAGAACGCCCACCACCCCTCCCTGGTTGTTCCATCTACAGTGCGAGGTTGTGCCTACCGGGAGGGGGAGTACTATCACAGTCATCGTCTGTCTCACCTTTCCCGGACATTTCCCATCATCCCTCCTTCTACTCACCTGCACTCCATCTGCAATCACTGATCACCATCAGCTGTCACTCCTCATCTGCACCACTCAAAAGGCCCTCACACACTTCACTCCATATCTGGTCTCGTCAATGGCAAGCACTACGTCTCATGTCCCTGGACTCCTTACCTGTTGCTCACCCGAGATTCCCGTATCCTCTTCCATTCATCTTCAATTGTCTGTTCTCCATTCCCCATTGATCCTTCTGTGGGATTACACATGTATATTTAGGTTCCAATATAACAGAATGTGAACTGAAAATTTTATGTACATTGTGTTTTACATTTTGAGGTAAAGATAATGACATTCTAAGGCAGGCAGCTCAGGTGTGTGTGATATAAACCTTTTGTTTCATGCTCTTCCTTACCATTTGGCAGGACAAGCTCAAGATACAGCATTGCTTTTGTCTCTATGATAATGTAAAGGTATGGACGATACTGTCAGACTGATTGGATTAGCACCTATGCATTTGAATGCTTGGATCTTCCTACTGGAAGTCAAACTATGTGTGAATGTTTACATAGTCTTAGTTCTCGTGACCAGCTACTGTTTATACCATTTGGGGTACTATTATCTACACAGTCGGGGGTAATTTCCTGTATTGTCTTTAGATGCTTTTGTTTTAGTGGTCACTTCTAAGTCTGTGTGTAAAGGCAACACCTTTAAGGACTGCCCACATTAGTTAGACTTTGGATGACCACAGCGACGCACAGCGTGTTTCTCAATAAAGAGTAATTTCTGCTTAAAGATATCCCGAAGTCTCCTGGTCTATGCTTCTGAGATTTCCAACACTTCACATACAAAGACATCATCTGTTACACTCCAGCTAAGTGACTGTCAATGTGCTTGTTCTTTCACTCATCTGCATTCTACATCTGCCAGTGTCCATGCCTCTGTTCACAATAAACTACCTATTTAACACTTACCTGCCTTGCCTCCATCTGTGTCCCTGACATTCAGATGTTGTTTACATCTACCTTGTAAATATGTTTTTTGCTATAAAAAAAAAAAAAAAAAAAAAAAAAAAAACACAGGTAAATCATATTTCAAGTGTAATTTATGAGATTTGTTGTATTTTGAATCAAATCTTTCTTTGTAAAAGGCATAAAGTTTATCATACTGATTTCAAAGTTAAGGATTCATTAGTTTGAATATACATTGAACCAAACACTATAATCACACTAATCTTAGTTGATTATTCAGTATACTTTATTTTTGACAAAACATTCCAGGTTTCGACCGTGACTGCACATTTTCGGTAGTGACAGTAATGTTTTGATAGTGACCACATCACATCACAATTTTAACTCGCATACTAAAACACTAATGATTTGCATAATATAACAAACTAAAATTCTAATGATTTGCATAACTGTACTAAAAAAATGATTTCCCCCAAATAAATGGTTTCCTTTTGTCACTACCAATGATGTCACGACCGAAACATGTGGTGAAGTTCCGGTAGTGACAATTTTGAGCGTATCTCAAATATGCTAATCGGCACATGGTTAGATAGCACAGTTCTGAACATTTGTACACAGAATAAAATATAAAATAAATATTTTGGTAACACTTTCATTCATTTTTTATTTTTTAGCGTCTTTTAACTAGTTTTTATTAATATGCATATTACTAGAATATATTTATTAGTACTTATTAAGCACATATTAATGCCTTATTCTCCATTACCTTATTCTACATTCTTAATCCTACCCACCTAAACTTAACAACTACCTTACTAACTATTAATGAGCAGTAAATTAGGAGTTTATTGAGGGAAAATTCGTAGTTAATAGTTTATATGTGTTCCCTATACTGAAGTGTTACCAATATTTTTTTAAACTTAACTTAAAAATCTAAAATATATTTTTTTTAAAAAGTGGCAAAAATTGACAAAAAATTATTTCAATATAATTTTCACAAGTTGAAATTTAGGGGTTACGGTTCAGCATAGCCACCTACCAATTACAAGTACCCGATAAATAATGATTTTATACTGTATCAAGCTTACTGATATTTTAAATATTATTGAGGGATTCAATATATAATAGAAGGATCTTAGTAAACATCTAAAATGTGAATACTCAAATGTTTTTTAAATGTGTTTTTGGTTGAGGGACAGCAGTTTGCACCAATTCTGTAGAATGGCCTATATATATGCATTTGACTCACCTGTTCCTCGACAGTTTTCAGCATCCCTTTACCACCCCATCTCCTCACACTCACCTGGATACTTTCCTAATTAGAAATAAGGGTAGGGGGTGGGGGGTGGAGGGGGTACTCTAAGGCCACATTCACACAGCAGCAGAATACGCTTGCCAGTCCTGTATTTGAGTCCTTAATACGGTTACACATGCAGTATGGTTATTTACGGGAGTGACAACCACATTCTATAACTGAACTAATGCCTGTAAATTTTCAGGACTCACAACCGCATTCACGGAATATTCACGCTGTGTGAACGGAACCGCGCTGGACAACGAGTTTGTCACATCATACAGTGCGAGAGAGCCGCTCTTCTAAGGTGGTTTCGCTTTCAGTAACTAACTGTGACAGAGATATGAGTTGTGCATCATCCTAAGGTGTTATGCTGCGTTCCAGACAGATGGGAATTTGCTTTTTTCCAACTTCATCTTGAATGCAGCATAAGATCCAATCACCTTTCTCCACCAGAGCGGCTCCCGTCAGTTTTGTGTTTCTTTTCTAAATTCAAATGCCTTGTCATGCGTGAGACGTCGCAAAGGACGTGACACGCATGTGCAACGGTTAAAGACTCCAGATAGTGCGTGTTTACATGCTGCTGCTGGTTAATGAAGTTTTGATGGATGAACTCACGGTTCAATTAGTCTTTTGTCATGTCAAAAGTAATAATACTTTTCAGTTTTATGGAAGTCGCCATCTTTAATATTACATGAGTCACTGTCGCTATGATTACTATAAGAGAATATGGGCTCAACAATCATTGCACGTTCATACAGGAAGTGCTCCAGACGCTAAGTTGCTGTGTGAACAAGACATTTCAAGACTCATACCTTTATGTAAATGCAGTTGTCAGTCCCAAAAACTGACAGTGTGAACGTAGCCTAAGACAGCAAGAGCAGAGAGGAGTGACTGTGCGAATGATTGTCACAAATAGGCATCCTGGTGTGATGAGGATCCTCAGAGAGAGTAGACCAAACATTTTGCACAGATTTCATGCATGGCAGTTGATGTTCAAAGAATAGCCACAGCTAAATGAGATAAGGAAAACATGGAGTCATAATCATATGCATATTTATGTGTGTCTTTTTATGTCTTTTTTATGTTGCCAAGTATAATTGAAATCATGGAACAACATTGCTTACAGCACTGCATATATATGATAATTAGGATGCAGTTATTATTGATGTTGTCCTGATTCTCTGTCAGTTATGTTCTTTGAGTGTCTGTCTGATACTGACATCTAGTGGACATTTTATGATCTTTGACTATACAGACTTTACAGACCGAAACACAGAAGCAGGAAACAGGAATCACATGAGTTCAGAGAAACGGAAACTGAAGTGCAGATGAGCTTTTGTGTGTCTGTCTCTGTATTCATGCAGTAAAATGGCAGAAGACAGATTTTCTCAGGATGAGTTCCCTTGTCCAGTGTGTCTGGATCTCCTGAAGGATCCAGTGACCATTACCTGCGGACACAGTTACTGTAAGAGCTGTATTACAAGCTTCTGGGATCTGGAGGATGAGAAGAGAATCTACAGCTGTCCTCAATGCAGACAGACCTTCAGTCCAAGACCTGCTTTAGGTAAAAACACCATTCTGGCTGAAATGGTGGAGAAACTGAAGAAAACTAAACTTCCTGCTGACTGTTACGCTGAAGCTGGAGATGTGCAGTGTGACGTCTGTACTGGAAGAAAATACAAAGCCGTCAAGTCCTGTCTGGTGTGTCTGGAGTCTTTCTGTCAAACTCATTTTGACCGTCATGAGGATTATCACTCTCATAAGCCACACAAAGTGATCGATGCCACTGGACGACTGAAGGACATGATCTGCCATAAACATGATAAACTCCTCGAGGTTTTCTGTTGCACTGACCAGAGTTGTATATGTATGCTGTGTATGATGGATGAACATAAAAACCACGACACTCTATCAGTTGCAGCACAGAGGACAGAGAAACAGGTATGAACTTTAAACTAGACACTGATGAAATAATGCTGACACTATTTATATTGGCACCCATATGATCAGGTAACATCATTCACACTGCAGATGTTAGCAGACGTGAACAGTAGCTGCAAGTGGACTTTCACTGCTGAGAGTATTTGTACTCCACATTTGAACTTAACAGAAAATATAGTGAAAATGCACCGTAAACATACACTATATTGCCACAAGTTTTGGGACACCTGCCTTTACGTGCACATGAACTTTAATTACATCCTATTCTTAATCTGTAAAGTTTAATATTAGGGCTGTAGTCAAGTCCACCTTTGTCGAGTCCAAGACAGGCAATGTTAGAACAATAGCAGACAGGGATGGCAGAGAGCAGGCAGAATCGTAGTCGGAGAACAGGCAATAGGCCAGGGCAGGCAGATAATAATCATAAGTCCAAGACAGAGCAAATAATCCAAAGGGCAGGCAGCAGAGAATCGTACACGGGAAACAGACAGGATCAGTAACAGGCAGACTAACACAATGACAAACGCTCAGAATTGCAACCAGAGTATACAAGACCAAGGGAGGATTATGGGAACTAGAGTCCGGGAATGACTGGAACTGTGACACTTACTTGTCCTAAAGAATCCATAGTTGGCCTACAAAGTAACTAAAACAATAAACCATTGGTTTTTTTTGCAATGAAAATGACAGTGACTGAAGTGTGCATATTAGCTGCCTGCTTGTTTTTTAAATTCACTTCAGCTGTGGTTTCCAAACATTTTACAGTCACGTACCACCTGAAGCATTTAACATTCTTCTACGTACCCCCTCTCTTCCACTTAGACTGCTGCAGTCACACCTTTTCCATTAAGAGACAATATTTTCCCCATTAAACTGATTAAATATTACACTAAAACCACCAGTAGGTGGTGGTAAGTCATCAAGTGAGTCATCGAGTCATTCATTCATTCAGTAACGAAGCAGTATTTTTGAAAGGATATTTGAATCATTGACTCTCATGGTTTTTTCACAGCCACAGATTTGTTCGCAAAACATTGATATAAGTCGCAGTTCTGCTGTGGAATTAGTTGGAACTAGAGATGCACCGATTGCAATTTTCTTGGCCGATTCCTATTTTCTTTCTAAAAACTATAATTGACAGCAAAGTCTACAAAAGTCTACTTTTCTTCAATGTAAAATTTTTATTTTCTTTAAAAAAAAAAGAAAAGTAAAACTCAGTAATAAAATAAGAACAAATAAAAAAAAATGCAAACAACAGCACAAATAAATGTAATAGAATAGAGAGCTATGAAACTAAGTTTTTCAGGTTAAGTAGTTTTTTATTCTGGTAAGAAATACTACAGAAATTAAAGTAATCAAATGTAAAATAACACATCCAGTGGTTACAAATACCTAATTTCTGTATTCTGTATTGTAAATATTAAATACAGTTATTATTCTTACCATTCTTACTTTTATTATTATTCTTACTTTTGTCCTTTAATGACCATGACAGACAGCAGCAGGAATATTGGACTGCTGTCCCTTTAAGAGTTTTGAAAGGACCCTATACTGTCACACAATACGTGTTCTATTTCTTAGCCATTTAATGATCCAAAACTGACTGTATCTGAATAATCTCCAAGACGGGCATTTTGACATAATTTTGTATGTATTTGACCTTTTAAGCACAGTAAGTCACTCATTTTGGTACTGTGACTCTGTTTGACTTCTGTCTCTGTTTGAGACTGAGCGTGGCTTGTTCGCTCTACTACTATAGATCAGTGGTGCGAGCGCTTTTGGTGTGAGCTCGAAACCTGCGGAAACCAGAGCGAATGAGACAAGTGAGAGAGAGGAGGCGCCCGCGTGGGTGTGTATCACTTCACCGTCGGAGAGAAGAGAGAAAGAATGTGCGGCTGACGTTATTGCCTGTGTGGAGCTGCTGGTAACAACGGATCGCCTCTGAATTGGAAAGAAGTGAGACTGACCTGCTGTACTCGGTTGAGACCAACTAGAACTTTTGGCGAGACCCTTGACCAAGTCTGAGTGCAAATACCAACGAGCCCGAGACAAGTCTGAGAAAAAACGTCTTGAGTCTGGACTGGAGTACTAGAGCACTATTTAATATGGAGTTGGCCCACCCTTTGCAGCTATAACAGCTTCAGCTTTTCTGGGAAGGCTTTCCACAAGGTTTTGGAGTGTGTTTATGGGAATTTTTGACTTTTCTAGAAGTGCATTTGTGAGGTCAGGCACTGATGTTGCCAAGAAGGTCTGGCTCGCAGTCTCCACTCTAATTCATCCCAAATGTGTTCTATCAGGTTGAGGTTAGGACTCTGTGCAGGCCAGTCAAGTTCCTCCTCACCAAACTTGCTCATCCATGTCTTTATGGATCTGTGCACTGGTGCACAGTCATGTTGGAACAGGAAGGGCCCATCCCCAAACTGTTCCCACAAAGTTGGGAGCATGAAATTGTCCAAAATGTTTTGGTATGCTGAAGCGTTAAGAATTCCTTTCCCTGGAACTAAGAGGCCAAGCCCAACCCCTGAAAAACAACCCCACACCATAATGCCCCCTCCACCAAACTTTACACTGCACAATGCAGTCAGGCAAGTATTGTTCTCCTGGCAACCGCCAAACCCAGACTCGTCCATCAGATTGCCAGTCAAAGAAGCATGATTCAGCACTCCAGAGAACATGTCTCCAGAGTCCAGTGGCGGTGTGCTTTACATCACTGCATCCGATTCTTTGCATTGCACTTGATGATGTAAGGCTTGGATGCAGCTGCTCGGCCATGAAAACCCATTTCATGAAGCTCTCTGCACACTGTTCTTGAGCTAATCTGAAGCCCACACAAAGTTTGGAGGTCTGTAGCTATTGACTCTGCAGAAAGCTGGTGACTTCTATGCACTGTGCGTCTCAGCATGTGTTGACCCCGCTCTGTGATTTTACGTGGCCTACCACTTCGTGGCTGAGTTGCTGTTGTTCCTAATTGCTTCCACTTTGTTATGATACCACTGACAGTTGACCGTGCAATATTAAGTATTGAGGAAATTTCACAAATGGACTTAATGCACAGGTGGCAACCTATCACGGTAGCTACCGCACTTGAATTCACTGAGCTCCTGAGAGCATTTTTTCACAAATGTTTGTAGAAGCAGTCTGCATGCCTAGTGCTTGATTTTATACACCTGTGGCCATGGAAGTGATTGGAACACCTGAATTCAATGATCTGGAGGGGTGTCCCAATACTTTTGGCAATATAGTGTATTTAACAAGATTTTTTGTCACATGATGATTTGGTGACAACAGTATAATCTGACTTTTCCTGTTATTGGTTTTTCCTCCAGAAACAACTGAAGAAGACACAGATAAAGATCCGTCAGAGAATCCAGCAGAGACAGAAAGATCTTCAGCAGCTGAGAAAGGCTGTGGAGTCTCATAAGGTGAGTCTGGAGAAGAAGAGACGTCTCAGTTTGGACTCTGTCCGTCCTGCTGAAGCCACTGTGTGATTGTGATGTGTGTCCTAACAGCGCTCTGCACAGACAGCAGTGGAGGACAGTGAGAGGATCTTTACTGAGCTCATCCACTCCATTGAGAGAAGCCGCTCTGAGGTCACACAGCTGATCAGAGATCAGGAAAAGGCTGCAGTGAGTCGAGCTAAAGGACGACTGAAGCGAGTGGAGAAGGAGATCAATGATCTGAAGAGGAGAGATGCTGAGCTGGAGCAGCTTTCACACACACACCATCACATCCATTTCCTGCAGGTAACAGAGATCTAGAAGTAGACTTGAGCATGATCCCCAGAGAAACATTTCATGAGAGCAGAATGAGCTGGTAACTGAAGTGATGATCTGTGTGTGTGTGTGTGTGTGTGTGTGTGTGTGTGTGTGTGTGTGTGTGTGTGTGTGTGTGTGTGTGTTATATAAATAATAGAACAGTATTGTTTCTTCACTTTTAATAATGCAACAGTAATCTATTATTTTTTCAATAAAACGTGCTTTATTAAAAGTTAAATTAGCCAAGCATATATTAAATTATTGTTTAGTAATACTACTACATATTCTAAGTAAATGAAATTAATGATTACAAAAAATGAACCAAAAATATCACATATTAATGCCTTTTCATCACACAAATATGAATTTAGCAGATTTTGCACTTAATGTTGTGAATAAAACAAAGGCTTTAATGACATTCCCAGTACTTTTAGAGTCCAATTTACTCGATATAACACAGCTAAGATGGTGAATGAGGCATTTAATCAGGATTTATGATTTAAAATATTTCATGAGATAGATGTTGGTATATTACTAAATTGTAGATTTTACTTCCACATGTAAATTAATTACTTTCATGTTTTCTGGACAAAAGTTGTTTTTTTTTTTTTTTTTTTTTTATCGATGCCATTTGCGTTATTTTGCTGTTGCTGTAATTCATTTTTTAAATATATTTCAATCATGACAACTCTTGGAAGATTGTTAGCATGGTAATGTATATGACAATGTTAATGTATTTGGTATTGGCGGATTAGATCTGCTATGCTACTGCTGAATTGCTGCTGCTGTAGATTATTGCTGTTGTTGTAGATTATTGCTGCTGCTGCAGAGCAAGTACAGGAACTTGCTACTGCCAATACATACGCCGATACGTTGCTGTGAGTAAGACATAGTTCTGCTGCACAAATAACATATATCAATAACCCATACAGATCTATACAGGTGGAGCTGGGGAAGGTGGAGGGTTTTAAAGGAATTCTGAAGCACGCTGCAAACTGCTAGTGAATGTAACCAGCCATTTGCATTACAGTCCCATCAGCCTGCGCCCTCTATAGTTTCATGACTGAACTATGTATAATTTCAAAACACTAAATATTTGGATTTATGACCACAGTCTTTCTAATACAGTGGTTCTCAAAGTGTGGGGCACGCCCCCCAGGGGGTCACAAAGGTACTGCAGGGGGGCATGGTAGATCAGCAGAAAAAGAAAAAACAGCCTTCGCAACAGTGGTCAAGTGTGTGAATAGCTGCTGGAGTTAGCTGCCTTTATAAAGCTGCACCAAACACCAATTCCACTGAATCATTCTTTTTCAGACCGTTGACTTGTCACCGTCTCCACGAGCTCGACATAGAAGTTCACTGGCTATAGAAAAGCACCTCTTCAGTGGACAGAATCAAGTTGCTATTGTGAACGTGCTGCTCCGCTGGCATGTTCTGGCAAGAAGACGTACAAGCTGAGCTTGTGATGCGCTGTCAAAAAAGATACAAAGCATCACTGAGTTACTAAAGATCAACAAGAGCTGCAGAGATCTGATAGCAGGTTATTGATGGATCTGATGAGTTTTGATTTGTGTTTTCTGTAGAGTTTCCAGTCTCTCTCAGCACCTCCTGAATCTACAGATGAACCTGACGATCCCTTCAGTTCTGTCTTCTCTTTTGATGACATGAGAGAATCTGTCCATCAGCTGAGAGACAAACTAAAGGATTTCTGCAAAGAGGAGATCAAGAAGATCTCTGACAGAGGTAAAGTCCTGGAGATTCATCTGCTCTCAGAAATGATCCTGACTTGGGGATCATTTTCTCTTGACATCATAATCACACTCTTCATCTGTTGATTTCCACAGTCACTTTTACCAACATTGTTCCCAGGACCAGGAACAACTTCCTACAGTGTAAGTCACTAAGAAAACAAGCAGAAAAACTCACTGAATCTGTTCATGTTCTTCCTGTAGAAGGTGAAATAAATTATGATAGAAGAGTTTAATAATTAATCATGTAAATAATGATTCAGGATATCTGGTCAGCTGTACTGAGACACTGATGATACATTGAGCATGAAGAGTTCAGCTACATTAAAAAAAAATCAGACAGATTCATAATTCCTGTTTTCTTTCCATCAGATTCCCATCAGCTCACTCTGGATCTGAACACAGTGAATAAACTCCTCAGTCTGTCTAAGAGTAAAAGAGTGATTAATAACACTGGCACAGAGCAGTTGTATCCCGATCATCCAGACAGATTTGATCCAAGGTGGCAGGCGTTGTGTAGAGAGAGTGTGTGTGGACGCTGTTACTGGGAGATTAAGTGGAGTGGGAGTGTGTATATGTCGGTGTCATATAAGAGCATCAATAGGAAGGGACTAAGTGAGTGTTGGTTTGGATATAATGACCATTCCTGGAGTTTGTACTGCTCTTCCTCCAGATATTCATTCTGGCACAATAACATACGCACGGATCTCCCTGTAAAGTCCGTCAGCAGTAGAATAGGAGTGTATGTGGATCACAATGCAGGAACTCTGTCCTTCTACAGTGTCTCTGACACAATGAGCCTCATCCACACAGTCCAGACCACATTCACTCAGCCGCTCTATCCTGGGTTTTGGGTTGGTTCTGGATCATCAGTGAAACTGTGTTGATGAATCAGAATAGATTGTAGAGAAATTTTACCCACAACTCTTTCATTCATTCAAGTCTCCATTCCTGGTGGCAAAACAGCAAACATATCTGTAAAATAATCTTAATTCTGTGGGAAAATAATTTTTTGCAGTATAAATATTGTATTATATTTTATGTTGTTTAATGGAAAATGCTCTTTCTGAAAAGATGTTCTTTCAATGGCTTCCAAGTATCAACAAATAAATTAGACTTGAATTGTAACGATTTATGACTGCTGTGCTGTGTATGCCTAATGATTGATTTAGTGTTTGTAATGAATAAAGATTATATATATATATATATATATATATAAATATATATATATATATATATATATATATATATATATATAAATATATATATAAATATATATATATATATATATATATATATATATATATATATATATATATATATATATATATATATATATATATATATATATATATATATATATATATATATATATATATATATATATATATATAAATATATAAATAATATAACAAGATTTTAATAAGAATATATTAAGATTTTAATTATTTTGCAACCAAAAATCCACAGCACACTAACACTTCTTAGTTATTTCATTGTTAAGGAGCTCTAGTTTTGTTTTCTCCCCTCGAGGAGCTTTTATTTTTATATGTTTCTCTCATGTTACTAATGCCTCTGTCTGAGAAGAACTTCTGTTAGATTTTTGGCTTGCAAAGACTTTTTTTTAATAAACCAACATTGCCTGGAGTTCTGCCTTGAGTGTTTCGTTTGGGTCCAACTTTATAACCTCTGTGGTCTAGTGGCAGATCTCTCAACTACCACATCAGAGACCCGAGTTCTAGCCCGGCTTGTGACAGAAAAACCAAGTCAGTCATGGACCCAGAAACACTCAGTTCCAAGGACCTGTTGGCAGTGATTGCTCAACACGAGGCATCTTTTCAGCGCCACGAAGCCGTTCTCAGCCGACAAGAAGAGCTAATGGCCAAACACTCTCAACTCTTGGCCGATGTGATGAGTTCCATCCGCCAGCTCTTCGAACGCCTCCCTGGTTTTCACCTTCCTCTGCATCACCGCCGAGTGTGGACAGACCTTCTCCTGTGGCGGAGCCCCGACTGCCACCTCCTAAACCCTTTGCTGGAGATCCCAGTTCCTGCCAGGGTTTCCTCACCCAGTGCTCTCTCACCTTCGAGCTCCAACCCTCAAGTTTTCCCACAGATCGCTCTAAGATTGCTTACATTATTACCCTTCTCTCAGATAAGGCTCTCTCCTGGGCCTCTGCAGTATGGGAATCCCAGGATGACTGTTGTGAGTCCTATGTGGCATTTGTGGAAGAATTCAAGCGAGTGTTTGATCATCCTGTCAGTGGTCAGGAGGCTTCCAAGCGCCTACTCACTCTCCGTCAGGGTTCCCGTAGCACTGCAGATTTCGCCATAGAGTTTCGGACCATAGCAGCAAAGAGCGGATGGAACGATGAGGCACTGAGGGTCTGCTTTCAAGGAGGGTTGTCTGAGCCACTTCAAGATGAGTTAGCCACTCGAGAACCAGCTGAGGATCTTGAGTCCCTCATAGCAATGGCCATCCGCCTAGACAATCGCCTGAGAGAGCGGAGAGTGGCTCGGCGCAAGGAGTCACATTCTCAAGTTCCTCTGAATAGGTCTGTTTCTCCAGTTGGTATTCCTGCATCCAGAACTTCCCCAGTTCCCGAACAGCTCCATGATTCCCCAGAAGACATGCAGTTGGGCCGTTCCAGGCTTTCTCCCAGCGAGAGGGAACGTCGCATGAGGGAGCGTCGTTGCCTCTACTGCGGTGCTTCCGGCCATTTCCGTTCCACTTGCCCCGAGTTCTCGGGAAACGCCTGTCCCCGTACAGCAACAGGAGGGCTGTGATGGGAAAAATTAGAGGTCCTCCTGTTAACGCCGTCCTGGCAGTTCCAGCCACTTTGTCCTGGGAAGGCCACCAGCGTCTGGTCCAGGCTATGATCGATTCTGGGGCCGCAGGTGACTTCTTAGATCTAACCTTGGCTAAGAAACTAAAGATTCCTACCCAACTTCTTCCTCACCCCCAGGCAGTTACCGCTTTGGATGGCAGACCTCTGGAACCAGGCAAAGTAACAGAGGCCACTCAGTCCCTGCAACTTACCATCTTTCAACACCAGCAGGAGGAGACCTTCTATCTTATTGACTCCCCCGAGTACCCCATTATCCTGGGTCACCCTTGGCTGCGCAGACATAATCCGCATATCTACTGGCCCACTGGCACTATTCTAAGTTGGGGTCCCACTTGCCAACTCTCCTGTCTACTTCAGAGTCCTCCAGCCCCTAGTTCTGAGTTTCAAGACTCTGTCGACCTGTCCCGAGTCCCCAGCGTTTATCATCAATTCAAGGCAGTGTTCAGCAAGTCCCGGGCTACCTCCTTACCACCTCACCGCACCTACGACTGTGCTATTGATTTACTCCCTGGCTCCTGCCCTCCCAGGGGTCGGATCTTCTCCCTGTCTCCTCCAGAGCGTTCAGCTATGGACAACTACATTAAGGAATCCTTGGCAGCCGGCATCATCCGTGCCTCTACCTCCCCAGCTGGGGCAGGTTTCTTCTTTGTTGAGAAGAAAGACGGGGGTCTTAGGCCTTGTATTGATTACTGGGGCCTCAACAAGATCACAGTTCGGAATCGATACCCCCTACCTCTCATGGCCACAGCTTTTGAGCTGCTTCAAGGAGCTTCCATCTTTACTAAGCTGGATCTCCGCAATGCTTACCATCTTGTGCGGATCCGGCAGGGAGACGAATGGAACACTGCTTTCAACACCCCCACAGGCCACTACGAGTATCTCGTAATGCTGTTTGGGCTCACCAATGCCCCTGCAGTATTCCAAGCGTTAATTAATGATGTCCTCCGGGACCTGCTCAATCAGTTCGTCTTTGTATACCTTGACGATATTCTCATTTTCTCTAAATCTCTGGAGGAGCATGAGGGGCATGTTAGCAGGATACTCCAGAGACTCCTCGACAATCACCTCTATGTAAAGCCCGAGAAGTGTGATTTCCATGTTACACAGGCTCAGTTTCTTGGATTCATTGTCACTCCTGGCCACCTGGAGATGGACCCTAAGAAGGTAGAAGCGGTCCACAACTGGCCCATACCTACTACGGTCAAGGAGGTTCAACGTTTTATTGGCTTTGCAAACTTCTATAGGAAGTTCATTAAGAATTTTAGCTCTGTGGTGGCCCCCTTGACTGCGCTTACCAAGGGAGGAGGAACTAAGATTCAGTGGGGTCCGGAGGCAGCAGGGGCCTTCAAGGATCTCAAGTGCCGCTTCACTTCCGCTCCCATTCTTTTGATCCCTGACCCAGAAAGACCTTTTGTGGTGGAGGTGGATGCTTCAGAGGTGGGGGTAGGGGCCATCCTGTCACAGAGAGGTGAAGATGGAAAATTACACCCTTGCGCCTTTATGTCTCGTCGCCTGTTGGATGCTGAGTGCAACTACCATGTGGGGGATCGTGAGTTGCTTGCAGTAAAACTTGCCTTGGAGGAGTAGCGCCACTGGCTTGAGGGGGCTCAGCACCCTTTCCAGGTTCTCACGGACCACAAAAACCTAGAATATCTCCAGCAGGCTAAGCAGTTAAACCCCCGGCAAGCTCGATGGTCACTGTTTTTTAATCAATTCCAGTTTCTCCTATCTTACAGGCCTGGCACCAAAAATGTCAAGCCGGATGCCCTGTCTCGAGCCTACTCTCCTGAGACACAAGAGAAGCCTTTGACATCAATAATTCCGAGGTCTAGGATTGTCGCACCATCAGTTGGGAACTGGAAAGAGTGGTGCGAGAGGCCCTTGCCCATGAGCCTGACCCAGGTAATGGTCCTCCTGGACGCCTGTTTGTTCCTCAGTCTGCCAGGGCCCGGGTCTTGCAGTGGGGTCATGAGTCTCCCTTGACTTGCCATCCAGGAAGTGCTCGCACCCTTGACTTTCTCCAGCGGCGGTTTTGGTGGCCATCCATCAAGAAGGATGTTAAGGTCTATGTGGAAGCCTGCCCTGTGTGCAACCAAGGAAAGTCTACACACCAGCGACCTCAGGGACTGCTCCGTCCCTTACCTGTTCCCCGCAGGCCATGGTCGCACCTTTCTCTGGACTTTGTTACTGGACTTCCACCATCCCAGGGCAACACGGTCATCCTGGTGGTTGTAGACCGGTTCTCTAAGGCTGCCCGGTTCATTCCCCTGCCCAAGCTGCCTTCGGCCAAGGAGACTGCAGAGCTTCTCATTAACCATGTCTTCCGTATATTTGGTATTCCCTTGGACATTGTCTCTGATCGAGGTCCCCAGTTTTCATCCCGGTTCTGGGGAGCCTTCTGCAGGCTTATTGGGGCCACAGCTAGCCTAACATCTGGGTTCCATCCAGAATCAAATGGCCAAACGGAACGAATTAATCAGGACCTGGAGACCACCCTCCGATGTATGGCGGCTAATAATCCCACGTCTTGGGCCACCTATATAATTTGGGCTGAATATGCTCACAACACCCTCCAGTCCTCGGCCACTGGACTATCCCCCTTTGAATGCCAGTTTGGATATATGCCCCCATTATTCCCAGAGGAAGAAGCACAAGTAGGCGTTCCCTCAGCCCAACGCTTTGTCCAACACTGTCGACAAACATGGAGGAAGGCCAGACTCACCCTCCTTCGTACTTCCCAAAGATACCAAGATCAAGCTAATCGCCGCCGCCAGACTGCTCCTAATTTCCGAGTCGGTCAAAGGGTTTGGCTAGCTACAAAGAACCTGCCCCTCCGGGTCGAATCCAAGAAACTTTCCCAGAAATACATCGGCCCTTTTCGCATAGCAAGGAAAGTTAACTCTGTTTCTTATCGTTTATTTCTCCCTCGTTCTCTTAGAATTAACCCCACATTTCATGTCTCATTACTAAAACCTGTCTTGTCTTCTCCCTTTCTTCCTCGTTTGATCTTGTTAGCATTATCCAGGTCACCTGTGCCTTGTTTCTCTTAGGGTATTTTAGCTGTGTTTTTCCTTTTGTTCCTCACTTGGTTTTTGAGTCTTGGCTGCGTGCTACCTGCTTGTTGTTCCAAGTCTTTCCTAGTCCTTCCATTCTACCTCAAGTAAGGTGTTCTTAGTTATTTTATTATAAGGAGCTCTAGTTTTGTTTTCTCCCCTCGAGGAGCTTTTATTTTTATATGTTTCTCTCATTTTACCAATGCCTCTGTCTGAGAAGAACTTCTGTTAGATTTTTGGCTTGCAAAGACTTTTTTTTAATAAACCAACATTGCCTGGAGTTCTGCCTTGAGTGTTTCGTTTGGGTCCAACTTTACAACCTCTGTGGTCTAGTGGCAGATCTCTCAACTACCACATCAGAGACCCGAGTTCAAGCCCGGCTTGTGACAAATGTACTGTTAAATGTGGTTAAAGTTACCATCGTTTCTTACTGTATTCACGGAGACAAGAGCCGTCGCTATTTTCATTTTTAAACACTTGCAGTCTGTATAATTCATAAACACAACTTCATTCTTTATAAATCTCTCCAACAGTGTAGCATTAGCCATTAGCCACAGAGCACAGCCTCAAATTCATTCGGAATCAATGTAAACAGTACAATACTCACATAATCCGACGCATGCATGCCGCATGCATGACAAACACTTTGTAAAGATCCATTTGAGGGTTATATTAGCTGTGTGAACTTTGTTTAGGCACTGTTTAAGGCAAGCGCGAGCTCCGTGGGCGGGGAGCGTCAGCATTTAAAGGGGCCGCAGCATAAATAGGCTCATATTTAATGATGCCTCAAAATAGGCAGTTAAAAAAATTAATTTAAAAGAAATCTATGGGGTATTTTGAGCTGAAACTTCACAGACACATTCAGGGGACACCTTAGACTCATATTACATCTTAAAAAAAAAAAAAAAAAAAAGTTCTAGGCCACCTTTAAAATGGCCCTCCTATGAGGTGTCAATCACAGCAACAGCCCCCAGCCATTTTGAGTTTGAGACCCCTGCTCTAAAGCCATACTGATGTTCACTCAATAGTTTGTTTATGTATAAAATTATCAAGCATATGCACAAATAATTTCTTTCATTTTTTAAAAACTGGGAAAGTAGAGAAATTGGTCTGCAATCAGAAATAAAGATATCTATCTCACTTCATCCACAGTTCTCTGCTCCACAATATCTTGCTAACTATCCAGTATTTACAGAATACTCATTAAATTTATTGACAATGTCATTCACTATATTTATAATTCTTGTATCATCATTTACAAAATTGGACAATCTACTTTTCCAGTATTCTTATTAATTATACTGTAAAGTACTTTCCATGTTGCTTGAGTATTACTGTTATACTTGTCCATTAATTTATGATAATGGTCCTTTTTACTAAATCATATATTACTAATTAATTTATTTTATACATCATATTTATTTTCAGCTTGTTTTGTTCTAGTTATTATACATTTCATATATAATGAATTTCCCTATTCCCTTAGTAATCCATGGTTTATCATCATTTTTGCACTCCTTTACAATTCTCTTAGACCATGTTTTTCATATTGCCCTATTATTTTGGTCAAAAAAGCCATCATAGGCTCTATCGGGATCTATAAATAAACCTCACACATCCCCAAGGGCAGCAATCGCTTCTGGTGTTCTATGTCAAATCATTTTATAATTATTTGTCCTATTTTTATTTATTTATTTTTTTAAATATTTGTCTTCAAAATTCATAAAAGTTGTTTATTTTTGAGGACTATCATGATGAGCAAAATGTATGAGAATCATTAACTTTTGTCAGTCACAGAGTTTATCTTCAGCAATAATCTGAAAGCCAATGGAAAAATCAAGGGACCCAGAGTAATGCTAATTTAACATTATTAAAATATGTCATCCCTCCAGCACAAAGTGTGCCATTTGGGTCAGGGCCAGAGTTGCTGTAGTGAAGGACTTTCAGGTGCATATTATGGGTAATTAGTCAAATGACATTTACGGCTCAGGTGATTGGCTCAAAAACTTTGTGCTGATCATTTGAGGCTTTTTAAAGGCATAAGAATCTCAGTTGTCAGCTTCAGCTTTGAGTTGATGTGTTGTCTGTGCTGATTATTTATTTATTTACTTACTTAATATTCATTCTTTGTGCACTGATTTGTCACAGAGTCCTTGGAAATTAACTGCAGACTCTATGATGCTGAAAATGACATGAAATTCCATTCATGGACCAGTAGATGACACTGTTGCTGTTTTTATGTCTACAGTCTTTTCCAGTGTCTCAAGCCATAGACAAGGAAACACCCTATGGATGGCCAGTTCAATCCAGGATTTCTGATAAAAACATAATTTTGTAAAATGTCCTTCTTCTGATTTATTATCATTCCGTTTGGTATTCGGACAAGCAACATGAAGTTAATAGACCTCGCACTCCCAGACAAAAATGTGGAAAACTTTGTTTCTTTAAGGGTAGGCTACAACAGGGATATCTTGTACCTTATTTATGCTTAAAAGTTTCATCAATGTCTAAGGTACTAATATGTGCCTTTTAGCGATATATAAGGTGCAGGGTTGTTCTAGGTTTGCTGTTGTACCCCTTATGATACAATTTTTGCCCTTTTTTGACAGTGCAAATAATTACTGTGTTTGATGGCTCAGCACTTGTTATTTACAATTTTAAAACTGCTGTATTTGGACTATCACCAGCTTTAATCTCATTGACCTCCTTCAGCAGGAGGTTATGGAATCAAACTATATCTAAGTGTTGTTTACACCCACACATTTTAAGGATAATGAGACTGGCATGTTTGTTAAACCGAGATGATCATCCTTAATTATATAACTATGTGCTTCATAGTACTTGAAACCAATAGCTGCTCTTAATTAACATACAAGCACTTAATTTCCCTTTGGTATAAGGTAGCCCATAGGTATAACTCATTAACAGACCTAACGTTTAGCCAATTCAATAATTTCAGATTAAGGATGTGTTCACACTTGGCAGGTTCGATTAAAACGGACCGAAAAACAGGGGTCTTTCAGGGGGTCTTGCTTCACTTCCAAACAAATTCTGGTGTGGTTCGACTGAAATATGAACTATAAAGGCCAGGGATCGGAATCAGCTGATTTTCCTCATGTCTTAGCGATTCTGAGCTGATCCGTTTTGTTGCCAGCGGCACAGTCAATAACATCAGCAGCACGTTCTCGCTCTCTTCTCTCTGCCGGTGAAGTGACACACACCCGCCTCCTCGCACTCACTCATCTCATTCGCTCCGGTTAAATAGTGCTTGTATTGCGCTTAATTTTACTAATTTCCACAGGTTTCGTGCTCACACCAAAAGCACACGCACCACTGATCTATAAGTGGAGTGCACAAGCTGCTTTTCAGTCTCAAGCTTACTTACAAAATTTAGTCAAGAGCAGAGACTGAGTAACTAATTGTAAGCATTAATTTGTATTTATTTTTTACAATGAAGACTATCCAGTGTTATTTTTTGATTACTTTAATTTCTGTGGTATTTCTTACCTGAATATAGCCTACTGAATACCCACCTGAAAATCTCGAAGCCATGTTTATTTCATATTTCTCTTTATTCTATTGCATTTATTTGTGCTGTTGTTTGAATTTTTTTTTTTGTTCTTTTTTTTTCTGTCTTTTTACTTGTTTTTTTTTTTTTTAAATAAAATTTTGCACTGAAGAAAAGTAGACACATACACACACACACACACACACACACACACCTACACACACACACACACACACACACACACACAAAAATCGACCAAGAAAATTGCAATCAGTGCATCTCTAATATGAACACAACACAGACTAAAGACATCTAAACAAACCAAAAACAGGATGTGATGTCACAAGATGCAACCCTAAAAAGGACAGAATCCTTTTTTTTTTTTCCTCGTCATAGTCATGATGTTGCCCATCACAGCTCAGTACAGGCGTCAGAACCGTGTTTCCTTGCAGCATATCTTTATTTGTTTGTGTGAGTTAGGCATTCCTGCCACTGTTTTGACTTCTTTACAGATTTTATTAGCTCTTCACAAGTTCTCAGCTGGTAAAAATAATTTTCATCTACAACTAAATAAAAAACAGTTTTGAATGACAAAAAACTATGATAAAAAAGTCTATTGTCATTTTGTCTGTGAAGAACATAAGTTGGCATACACTTGCTCTATGTCTCATAAAATGTTAAAAAATGTAAATGTCTGAGAGAAAGAGAAGAGCAGACATATGGATAAAGCATGTGACATTTCTTTGGACTCTTCAACGGTTGAGATATGATGTACATGAAAATGTATGAAATGTATGAAAAATATACAATCTACCTGTCTTTACTGCAAAACTATCATTTTTTTAATTCAGCCAAGAGGTCTTATACTGGTCATGTCTTCATGTGATGCGAATTTGCAGCTCAGAGTTCACCAAACTTGAAATTTGGAATGCTGCAAAATGCAAAACGTTTCACATGAGTTTGCGTTTGTGGTGTGACACATTTGCATGCATATTAATGGAAGTCAATGGACTGAAAAGTTTAGTGTGACCCAGTGGCGGCTGGTGCAAAAAAATTTTGGTGGGGCACAAAATTTGCAGGAAATGCAGGAATGAATGAAATGCAGGAATGAATAGGCTAATTGTTAAATAATCATTTAACAAGTGATATAATAATGTATCATTACTAATCTAAAACATGGAAAATTCAGTATTTTAAAGCATGCATAGGACTGGGATCTAAAAAAAAATCTCTATTTAATTAAAAAAATATATATATATTTCACATCCTGCCCAATATTGTCCTAGAAACAATGTTTATATTGAAGGCTATAAAAACAAACATGAATGTAACTGTGTAGAATAGATCAAATCACATTAGGCCTAGGCTATATTCTAAAATTGTAACTTTACAATGTAAAAACAAAAAGTGTTTTAAAGTTAAATACACTAAACTAAAAATGAAAATAAATAAAAACAAAAGAACAGAACAATTATAATTATTATTATTATTTTGATTACCCTACAACAGTCACTTTACACAGTTACTGCTATCGTACAAATACACTTAGTTTTATTTTCGAAATTCTACATATGGCATAATTATGTTCGCCAACAAAAACAAATTTTCAACTACAAATATTTTTAGCAAAATGTATTTTACTCAGACTGAACTCCGTCTGTTTGGCGCGCATGCGCGCGGCGGCGCTCGTTCACGGAAGTTTGTGCTTGCTGAAGGCTCGTCCACGCCTGACTGCAAAATGGAAATATTTTCTCGACTTTCTAACATTTGCAGATGGAGAATATGTCTGTGAAATGTAAATAATGCACTGAGAAAATTATTGGATGTCACTTCAGTTTTAAAAAAAAAATATTAATAGAGTTATGTTTGTTTCCACCAATCGCTGCACAAGTTAAGGTTACGTATGATGACGAAAGCACGTTAGTGCGAGCCCTCCCGGAACCCATAGAGATTGCAATGCAGTGCCTGCAGTTCGAAAAAAAAGTTTTTTGAATGGAAGTCTATGGGAGCACTGGGGGCAAATCTCGGCCGGACTGAAATTGCCCGAAAAGAGGCGGTATTCCACAGAGCGTGACTCGATGCTGATTGGACTATATCCAGAGGCAGAACAAACAGCCTAGCAGTGACAGCTAGGGTAACTCTGGTTGAATGTGATTGAAAAATCTGTCCCTTTCTCACTTTGGGGGTGCGTTGCTCTATTGCCCTAATGAAGAAACCGCCCCTGGTGTGACCAACCCTTAAATGTGAAAAAGCGTGATGAAAGAGCTCAATTCATTCGTTTTCTGTGCGCACACAGAAAGCAGCCTCTCAGCGCACCAGCACTGAATTGAGCTCTCTTTACCGTTTCACGCTTGAATAGACAAATACACAGAAAATTGTCAAAATATCCAATTTGGTAAGTACCTGATTGTTTTTTATATATATATATATATATATATATATATATATATATATATATATATATATATATATATATATATATATATATATATATATATATATAGTGTGATTTTTGGAGAATTGTATTGAATCCAATTTAGGTCAATTTGACCCGGACCATACAGGCCGTAACCAGAAATCGAACAGTGCATGATAATTAATAGGTTAATGGATGTTTTCTCCATGGAGTATGTAATGAGTTTGTAAACTTTAGAGAAATGCTTAATTGATGCATTACAATTTAACTATAAATGATTTTAGTCTAAAATCATTTGATATTTAGTTGACTAAAACTAGACTAAAACTAAAACAATTTGGATGATTAAAATATGATTAAACTAAATGGCATTTTAGTCAAGAGACTAAAACTTAATCAAAATTTGTTCTTAAAAACACTGCAGCACACAGCATTGTTTTGGATGTTTGGTAAGTTCTGTCTCAAAATACACGTCATAAAAGCCATTTTTTGTCTTGCATTTTTAGGGTCGGTGTTAAAAATGACTGTGAACGCTAAGTGAACCAAGACTAATTGTATAATTTTGGAACATGGTGTTTCTGTCCTTTTTGGACCATTACAAGCAGTAGTGATTGAAAACGGCAGCTTAGACATTCTGCAAAACATCTCATTTTGTGTTTTACACAGAAGAAAGAATGTAATTCAGGTGCTGAACAATAATTAGAGCGAGTACATAAAGAAAGTTTTCTTTTTTTAGATTATCTTTCCCTTTATTTGCTGCAAAGAACCATTGATCTGGGAACTGATAGATTGTGTGGAATGAATAGTTCTTTCAGAAGATTTTCTCAGAATAAAGGCAGGAGACTCAAACAGAAAGCAGTATCTGTTTGTGCGTTTGCCCTGAACCCATCACTGCTACATGTTGTTGAAGTGAAGCACTAGACAATGTTGTTGCTGGATCAGTGAGCTTGACAGCTTTTGAATTTACCTTTCTCAGAAAGCCATCTTGGGATCTCGGGAAAAACACTTGCTAAGTTGCTCATTAAATGGTCATTTATCTCTCATCTTAAAACTTGCACATAAAACGCTTCCAGCTACATCTCTTTGTTTCAGTTTTTACACATTCTCTTACTGTGTGTTCCGTATCTCTTCTTGAACATACTTACTAATACTGTCCAACACATGTTCTGGATTCATGTTTCTAATAGCTACTAACAGTCATTCCTGGGAAAAACAAAGTTGTTTACTATTTCTTTATGCATGTGCTTATGTTTGTGAGGGTGTTTGCACAGCTTTTTTCTTGTTTTTAATTTTTTGTGTTTGTTTGAGAATGTTTGAGCATTCTATTATTTATGTACTGTATTATTTATTGCACGTCTTGTAGATTTTTCTGACCCAAATAAATGTACACATGATTCTGGATAAACTTCCATATTGAGCTTTTATTTTAGTGTTGTTGGCACATTATAAATTATATGAGGTATAAACTATTTAAAGTCAACTATTAAAGGGATTTTTTAAAATAAATATAGTGTCCAGATATAGAAATGTATATATGTAACCATATATATATATATATATATATATATATATATATATATATATATATATATATATATATATATATATATATATATATATAATAAAATAAAATGAATAAAAAACATAATAACAATAAAAACAAATCAAAGCTGCATTTGTACCAAAGAAAACTGAAATATAAAATACTTTGTGTATGTGAGTATGGTTACAACATATAGTCATTTTTTGCTATACAAATTACTTATTTTGCTGCTGGTGTACATGATGGACTTTATGTTCTGCCTCTATTCCCAACCACTGTACAAAAAATAAATAAAAACAGTAAAATGATAAAAACATGTTCTTTGTGGCATTAAAACATCAACAATTCTGTTTTTTCCCCCCCTTCTGAGACGTTCAATACCTGTGCTTGAAAAACTGCACATTTATTCTAACTTTATGAAAGTTTCTAAAAAACTGTCCATTAACCCTTAAATGGATTAATGTTTTGCCAATCATTATTATATATTCAGGTCTTTAGTGGCCCAAATCTATATCTAACACGGATGTATCTCTAAATGCTGCAGTAGTATAAAACTCTCCTAATATTTTAATAACAATTACAAAAAAAAAATAAAAAAAAATAAAATAAAGCCTATTTTGTTATCTTTTGGAGCCTCCAGGAATAAAGCACTTATTATCACTAGGGATTGAATTATTGTTGCACAGACCCTATATGCTTTTTACAAAAAATAAATTAGAAAACAGACATTCTTTAATACTTTTTTTATTCTTATTATATTGTTTAGAATTAATAGACTAAGGAATACTGTTATATGTATGGTTTGTCTCTTATGTTTAAACTGTATTTTTGGTTCAGTCCTGTGACCGTGTTTTCCTGAGTTTTCGTCATTAGTCATCCAGTATACCTGTTGTCCATTAATTATCTCATTAGCTCCTTTTGTTTGATCTGTCTACTTAAGTTCTGTTTTCTGCCATTCAATATCCATCTTTGTCAATAAACTAACCTGAGTTTATATTATTAAAGGATTAGTTGACTTTCAAATAAAATGTTCCTGATAATTTACTCACCCCCATGTCATCCAAGATATTCATGTTTCTCTTTCTTCAGCTGAAAAGAAATTAAGGTTTTTGATGAAAACACTCCAGAATTATTCTCCTTATAATGTGCTTCAATGCCTCCAAACGGTTGAAGGTCAAAATTACAGTTCCAGTGCAGCTTCAAAGGGCTTTAAACGATACCAGACGAAGAATAAGGGTCTTATCTTTGACCTTCAACCGTTTGGAGGCCATTGAAGTCCATTATAAGGAAAATAATCCTGGAATATCAAAAACCTTAATTTCTTTTCGACTGAAGAAAGAAAGACATGAACATCTTGGATGACATGGGGGTGAGTAAATTATCAGGAAAATTTTATTCGAAAGTGAACTAATCCTTTAAGGTTTGTTTCCTTGAACTATTCCTCATTGTGCAATTTCTACATTACCATGTTAAGTGACATAAAGACGGACCCTCCAAGTGAGTAACAAAGATGAGTTTACATGCGGTTGAGCTGCTATGTCTGGAGCAGGGGCAGCATTCCCTTGAGGCTCACAATTTTATTTCTATGCAGAGACAAAGGCACGCCTGCCTGGTGTGGGTCGTTGGAGTTCATTGAGTGGGTGCTGGTGAATTTTGATGACATTGTGCATTGCCGAGGGAGTATTAGTGGATTCGAGGGTTTAGAAGAAAGCCACGGTGTGGAGAGGGGGGCGTGGTTCAGCGAGGTCTGCAACCGGAGAGAATAGCGGGAGACGCTTGGTAAGTGAGTGGGTTGGATACAAATCACGAACACCTGTTTCTCATTCCAGTGATTGGCGCGGAGACAGGATAAAACGCCGTGAGAAGTAGGAGCGTGTGAGAGAGGGGAACTGTTGACTGAGTTGAGTCGAGGTTCGTGGAGTGAAGCCCTTGTGGATGGTGTAAACCAAACTTGGAGAGAAGCCCTTGTGGATAGCGTATGCCGAACCTGGAGTGAAGCCCTTTGTGGATTGTTTATTTTCGTTGCTGTGTGTTGAACCGTTTTTCAATAAAGACTCAGTCAGCAGTTGTTCGTCGTCCCTGACCTCTTCCTTCCCCCACTACGAACTTAAGTCTACTACACTGGTGCCGAAACCCGGGAAGGAAGACGGTGAGCACGTCGCCATGCAATCTTCGTCCTCCGCCACATTTGCATTTTGTGGATAAATGTCCGGTTATGGAGTTCGGGACAGTGATCCGGGCCCCCGACGATCCACAGGCCGGCCCTGGTCAGGCTGGCGGGTACCAAATACCTGTGAGTATCAAGGGGGGTACCTATCAGGCTTTGGTGGACTCGGGCTGTAACCAAACCTCTCTCCATCAAAGCCTGATTTCATCTGGGGCATTGGATACAGGCCGCATGGTTGGGGTTCGGTGCGTGCACAGGGATGTGGTAAGATATCCCGTAATGTCCGTCATAATTAAATTTAGGGGACAAAAGCATAGTGTTGAGGTGGCAGTTAACCCGCACCTCCGGCATCCGATAATTTTGGGGACGGATTGGCCCGCGTTTAAACAATTATTGGGATGTTTATGCTCGGATGCCTCTTGGGGGAAAAGAACGCGGGGTGAGCAAGCGCGAGTACAGGTGGGAGAGACTGATCAGAGACCGGAGAGTTCTGCTGCAGGGGATCTGAGTGAAGCCGGAAGACTAATTCTTCCGGAACGCAATGATTTTCCCCTGGATGAGACATTAAAAAATGCATTTGATAGGGTCTCTATGATTGATGGTCAGCCTCTCCAGCCTGGACGTCCGCTTGCTTACCCATATTTCGCGATTATAAAAGATAGGTTGTATCGAGTGACCCAAGACACTCAGACAAAAGAAGATACAACCCAGTTATTAGTGCCAAAGAGCCGCAGGGAAATGCTTTTCCACGCGGCTCATTCTAATCCGATGGCGGGGCATTTGGCACAGGCAGCGACACTAAATCGTCTCATGACCCGGTTTTTCTGGCCGGGCATTCACGAGAATGTACGCAGGTGGTGCGCGTCTTGTCGTGAATGCCAGTTGGTGAACCCACCGGCCACCCCAAAAGCGTCATTGCGCCCGCTTCCATTAATGCAGGTCCCCTTCGAGAGAATTGGTATGGACCTCATCGGGCCATTAGAACGATCAGCAAGGGGACATCGCTTTGCATTAGTCATTGTTGATTATGCAACACGATATCCTGAAGCAGTGGCTCTCCGCAACATTTCTGCTAAAAGTGTATTCGGATGCACTGTTTCACTTAATCTCCCGGGTGGGGATTCCAAAAGAAATCCTCACTGATCAAGGCACGGCGTTTATGTCACGTACGTTACGCGAACTATACGAATTATTCGGCATTAAATCGGTTCGTACCAGCGTCTTTCACCCACAAACGGACGGGCTGGTCGAACGTTTTAATCGCACGCTTAAATCCATGATTCGTAAGTTCGTTCAAGAGGACGCCAAAAATTGGGATAAGTGGTTAGAACCTCTGTTATTCGCAGTGCGAGAGGTCCCGCAAGCCTCCACGGGGTTTTCTCCCTTCGAGCTTCTCTTTGGGCGCCAGCCCCGTGGGGTGCTGGATGTCCTCAGGGAGACTTGGGAGGACGGACCATCTCAGGCCAAAAATGAAATTCAGTATGTGCTGGACTTGAGATCAAAACTCCACACTTTGGGGCGGCTATCAATGGAGAATTTGTTACAGGCCCAGCACAGACAGAGCCAACTGTATAACCGACGGTCTAACCTACATAAATTTGCACCGGGAGAAAAAGTGCTTGTATTGCTCCCTACTTCCAGTTCGAAATTACTTGCAAAGTGGCAAGGACCCTTTGAGGTCACACGGCAAGTGGGAGAGCTCGATTACGAGGTGGTACGGTCCGACAGGAGGGGGGCACGTCAAATCTATCACCTCAACCTCCTGAAAAAATGGAATGAGGCAGAATCAGTGATGCTGGCGACGGTGATTAGCGGGGAGGATGATCTCGGACCAGAGGCGAATTTAAAAACTCAATCTCTCGCTCTGGTCCCGGGGGAAGATCACCTCTCGCCCTCCCAGCTCACTGATTTATCCAAGTTGCAAACAGAATTTGCAGACGTGTTCTCTCCCCTGCCGGGACGTACCAACCTCATTCAGCACCATGTCGAGACGGAGCCGGGCGTGGTTGTTCGCAGCTGGCCGTATAGGTTACCTGAACGCAAAAAAAAAGGTAGTTCAGGATGAATTAGAGGCAATGCTGAAAATGGGAGTAATAGAAGAGTCCAGCAGTAACTGGACCAAAAACCAAATAGTTTTGGTTCCTAAGACCGACGGCTCGGTTCGTTTCTGCGTGGACTATCACAGGGTGAATGCAGTGTCGAAATTCGACGCGTATCCAATGCCGCGGGTGGACGAATTGCTTGACCGGCTAGGTGCGGCTCGATTTTATTCGACACTGGACTTAACGAAAGGGTACTGGCAGGTCCCCTTGTCGCCTTTATCCAAAGAAAAGACAGCTTTCACGACGCCGTTCGGATTACACCAATTTGTTACGCTTCCGTTCGGGCTGTTCGGGGCACCGGCCACCTTTCAGCGACTCATGGATAAAGTTCTCCGGCCCCATGCTGCATATGCGGCTGCCTATCTGGATGATATTATTATCTACAGTAATGATTGGCAGCGGCATATGCAGCATGTGAGAGCCGTCCTTAGATCGCTGAGAGCGGCTGGGCTCACGGCCAACCCGAAGAAGTGTGCAATTGGGCGCGTGGAAGTAAGGTATCTGGGCTTCCACTTGGGGCAGGTGCGTCCCCAAATTGACAAGACGGCAGCGATTGCGACCTGTCCGAGCCCCAAGACCAAAAAGGAGGTTAGACAGTTCCTCGGGCTGGCGGGATATTATAGAAGGTTTGTACCTAATAATTCGGCCCTCACCAGCTCGTTGACTGATCTAACTAAAAAGGATGCTGCAGATACGGTCCAGTGGACGGAGCCGTGCCAGCAGGCTTTCACCCAGGTAAAAGCTGCTCTATGTGGCGGGCCATTGCTTCACTCTCCTGACTTTTCTCTCCCTTTTCTGTTGCAGACTGACGCGTTGGACAGGGGGCTGGGTGCTGTCCTGTCCCAGGAGATAGAGGGTGAGGAGCGGCCGGTACTGTACATTAGCCGTAAGCTCTCGAAGAAAGAGGCTCCCCGGCCTGAGTCGGGTGGTGGGGGTATGTGGCGAGGGGGGCGTGGTTCAGCGAGGTCTGCAACCGGAGAGAATAGAATGAATTTGTATACAAATCACGAACACCTGTTTCTCATTTCAGTGATTGGCGCCTAGACAGGATAAAACGCAGTGAGAAGCAGGAGCGTGTGAGAGAGAGGGGAACTGTTGACTGAGTCGAGTCGAGGTTCGTGGAGTGAAGCCCTTGTGGATGGTGTAAACCAAACTTGGAGAGAAGCCCTTGTGGATAGCGTATGCCGAACCTGGAGTGAAGCCCTTTGTGGATTGTTTATTTTCGTTGTTGTGCGTTGCACAGTCCTTCTGTTGAACCGTTTTTCAATAAAGACTCAGTCAGCAGTTGTTCGTCGTCCCTGACCTCTTCCTTCCCCCACTACGAACTTAAGTCTACTACACACGGCCACAATCCCGCCACTGTGTTTGAGTTCGATATGGTGTCTGGAGGATATTTAGAGGAACTGATGGACATTTTCCAGGAGGATTTAATTGACTGATTTGGGGAGTGAATAACCGATGTCCCTGTATGTCCACTGTCTTTTGTATCTTCAGCACCCCCTGAATCTCCAGCGCCCCGATCTCAGCCTCCCTTTCACACCTCCTCAAAAAGCCAGTTCCTCAGCCCCTCTGCATCTCCTACACCAGGGGTTCCCAAACACATTCCTGGAACCTCCCAACACTGCATGTTTTCCATGTCTTCTTAATCAAACACACTTGATTCAGATCATCAGCTCATTAGTCGAGACTCCAAGACCTGAAATGGGTGTTTCAGACAAAGGAGAGAGGAATGTGTTTGGCAACCCCTATCCTACACCATCATGTGTGTATCTCCCTCAGTGCTTTAGTTCACCAGCTCCACCTATCCGAGAGGTCCCCATGGCTCTGCCTCCAGCCCCTATGCCCATTGCTTCACCTCAGCCTGTCGACATATCGGCCCACCATGGCTCTTCCCATCCTTTGCTCCACCGGGCTCCCTCGTCCTTCAGCTTTGCCTTGGTCAGACATCGTTCTGCCTGCACCTTCAGTTCCGTCTGGCTCTGCCCTCTCCCAAGCTCCGTCTTTGTCCTCAGTCCAGTCACCTAAACCTCAGTCCTCTGGTCCATCGGTTTTACCTCGGTCTCGTGGGCTTGTCGGCTCCACTTGGGAATAAAAAAAATGCAAATAATAACTGTTAAATTCAAATGTGATTCGACGCTGAGCCTGAGACAGGTTTAGGTATGTCCCAGGTACACAGTTAACCCAACTGAGTTGGAAGTCCATATCCCCTGTTTAGTCCATATCCCCTGTAGGTTTAGGCATGTTGCAAGTACAGGGTTAGTCTAATCGAGTTTAGAATTAGCCAACTAAACATCAAAAATCCACCCAATTACCACGATTACAACATATTAATCACATAATGATTCCCATGACTGCCACGATTACCATATTATTAAAATACCAAAATGTCTACCACCATGGCCATTTCTACAATATTCCTAACCCCAGCCCCCTAACCCCATTCCTCCCAATAACCTCAACCAACCTACTATTTAAACCACTAATGCTAGTCATTGATAGAAGAACAGGTTCCATTTGCGGCCCTTCAACCACAGGCCACCTTCTGTGCGTGCTGTCCAAGTTGCCCCAGAGAGGCTGGATATCTACCTCCTTTCCCGATTAAACCCTTCGTTAACACCACAAGGTATCCAGGGTCAACCAAAAAGGGCCAGTGTCATCAGGGCTCCAATTGGTGGGTACTTAAGCACCAAGGTTCTACCAATCGCCCCCCCCTAAGGAATATGCAAACCTCAACAGACATCACACTTACCACAGTGAAGTGCAACTGCAAGGGAGCATAAAGCCTAACTAACCCATTTACTCACTCACTCACTCACTCACTCACTCCATATCCTCCTGCACCTGCTATCACACTTTTGGAGAGCCAAAATAACCTTTACCCGCAATCCTTTGGGCCACAGCTT
Organism: Chanodichthys erythropterus; assembly: GCF_024489055.1. NCBI lineage: Eukaryota > Metazoa > Chordata > Actinopteri > Cypriniformes > Xenocyprididae > Chanodichthys > Chanodichthys erythropterus. Next base: position 52,485,071 of record NC_090223.1, on the reverse strand, counting down.
CTATCGATATTTGACCCTTTGAGTTTCATACCGACCATTCCCAGCCAACCCAATTCATAATAAGCATCTAGCTCTATCCGATTCCAGCAACATCTCCCCCTATAACTTGTTTTGGTGTTGCTCTCAAACCCCAGTCTCCCCGTTCCCTCACCTCTCCCACTAACCACTCACCCATCCTCACCCCTATCTCTCCAATGACTACCTCCTCTGGGTCTTCCCACCCAATTCCCTTAATCTTAAAAATGGGTAAGACCCACCTCAATAATTTCACAAACTCAAGAATGCTTTTCCAAACTTTATTTTTATATATCATCCACCTTAAAGGGTTCTCTCATTCAGTCCTTTTGGGAACACTGTGCCTAGTCTCCTAATCCAGAACCTTTCCCTCTTTAATCTGTCCGCCTTCCACCATTCTGGATTGTGTTCCAGCCCACACCTTAACTCCCTGGGGTCAGTGGTCTCACTGGCAGTTTTTCAATGAAGTCCATTCTGATACTCGTTAGAAAATGAACTGTAACTTAGTGAACACTTATCACACTGTATGTCTAAAGAAACTTTAAACATGTCAGGTTTTAATTAATGCAAGTCAAATCAAAAACAAATATTCTCTGTTTATGCAATCTGTTTGAAAAGAGTCACCTCATTAACCGCTAATGCGGCCACGGAGAGTGCACACTATTCAAGGGCAAATTCTGAGGTGATCCATACAACAGAGTTAACGCCTGCATCAACTTGAAAAAACAAATCAAGCTTAATCAGATTCATGCACATCCATTTGAGGCATGGAGAGGACCTTTAATTATGATTCTTGCATGTTCTGTCTCTTTGTGAATGAATGATGCAGGAGCTACTACACATAACTTACATTAGTAAACATGCCATATTGACATTTTGGACAGTTTATGAAGTGTTTACTGTGAAATAGCCTAGTGCCACATCAATGAAGCTTTTGTTTGCAATGATGAAAATTCAGCTTTGCATCACAGGAATGAATCAAATTTTAAATTGTAATAATAATTCACAATATTGCTGTAAATAAGTAAGTAAATGCAGGTTTGATGATCATGTGACTTCTTTCAAAAACATTAAAAATAGTAATGTGTCCAGTCTTTTGACAGGTACTGTATATAATTTAAAATATAATAGGCCTATACAAAATTTTCTTCACATGATGTGCAATAACATGCATGCATGAGATCACAAAAATCATGTTTTCTGTTAAGTGTGGACATTATATTAAAGTTAATACAATAGTTGATATGATCCTATTGTCAGCATGCTCAGTTTCTTTCTTTTTTCCTTTTATCTCACAGATTTGAGAATAATAGTGACCAGATATTGGCCCACATTGTGCATGAATATGATGATGAGATCACTGACTGGAAGCAAGAAGGTTTTTTTTTTTCTTTTTTTTCTTCCAGTGCATAGAAACACCTTGGAATGCTGGGTAAGATATGTTCACTTATATATTTGAGCAGAATTTATTTCCAGGTAAAATTGTTATCAATGTATTGTTTTATGTGAATGATAAGGGCAGGATGATTTTCACATCATTTTGAAGAAAAAACTTTAGGCTACAACATCCATTAGTCAAAAGTCTTATTGACACATATTTAGTATGTGTTTTGTGGTCTTATATCAGTGACTTATTTATTTATTTATTTTTTTTCAATAACCACGCATAAACATTATTCTCTCAAAAATACAAACATCTACATACATGTTGCTCACATATTATGGTAGCCCTGTTTGTGCTATATAGAGTGTATTTACACCTTTGCCATTAATATGTTTATAAGCAACTGAAAAAAGCACAAATGTCAGGGCATGTCCAAACTTTTCCAGAGCCCCAACCCCCCTCATACCTCAGAGGATTAATGTTCTGGATGCCATGCCTCTCAAAGTGAGGCACTATGTGTCCCTTGTTGCACATTCCCTTCCTCATTGTGTACTTGTGTGCTGACATTCTTGTCATGATGGAATTCCTGGTTCCCCCATGTACCTCATTTTATACAAAGTACATCTAATCAGGTACATACAGTTATTTCTGTTCAAGGGAATGGCCTGCATGATTCTATAAATACTGGTTCAAAAATACCCTCACGTCAAGCCTCCCTGTTTCCTCAAACCAGCACAGGGGGAACACGGATTCCTCCCACTCAGCCATGTAGATATTGGAGTAAGCTATAGCAAATCTCTTACCCATGGCCATACCTTTGATCTGTAGGTTGTACTGGCCATTGAACTCAAAATCATTCTTGGTAAGGCTCAACTCCAGTAGCCTAAATATGATTTCATTAGGCCTTCCTTTGTCCGGGTATTTCCTGAAGCAGCTCCTTACCATTGCCTGGGCCCTCTCAGTTTCATTGTTAATATAGAGACTCTCCACATCTATGGAAAAAAAAAGGAGTTAGGACTGATTTTGATGTCTTATACCTTCTGGTATGTATCTTTCAATTGACTTCACTGCTTGTTGGGGTCATATTCTTTAAAGACCCCCTGTGGTGAAAATCAAGTTTTTTTAATGTTGTTTATATGCCTATGTATTGTTTTTAAAATGCTTTAAGACAAACCATGTGCAAATTCATAAGTCAGCACCATTGCTGAGTATTTTATGTTTGAAACTGCAGTAAGCCAAAGACAGCCTAAACCGGTTGTATTTGTGACATCACAGACTACCTTGAAACCAATCACAGGCTTTAGCATATCATTAACTATGACTGCTCTGAAGCAGGAAAGTCTCGAGAGAAGCCAGGTTATCCCGGTATATATTCTGTTGATATGATAAATTGTGTAGATTTAGCAATATAGCGAGTCTACTAGGATGTTATGATGAACTATATGCCTTTCTCCACAGACGTTCTGAGTTGTTCAAAGTTTTTTTAAGGATACTAATTGTTAGAAGGCAGCTGTCTGACTCTGTCTGAGATGAAGAACGGGAACGGTGTGTGTAACATTAGCAACACATTATTAGCTGTTTGATAACGTAGTCAAGCAAAAGGGGTTAATTATATTAATTAATATTAATTCATGACAGAACCGTCGCAATGGCTGTGCCAAATGTGCGAGCGCAAAGGAGCCTGCGCTGAAGTAAAGTGACAGCTGACTTGAAGTAAAGCCAATAAAGTTCATGTTTTTGTTTTGAAATATTTTAGTACTATAAAACATAGCTAAAACAATATTGCTCTAAGTGTGTGACCATGATTCATGTGCATATGTTAGTCAGTGTAGCCTCGCACGTCAAGTTCTGAGAGAGCTATTCAGTCCATTATAAATTCTGATTTTGGCCGCTTCTGGAATGGATCAAACCATAGATATTAGCCTACCTGATAAGTTCAAGTAAATACGCTGGAAATTTGCATGGACTTCCTCTTCCTCCTCCTGTTCATCTCTATCTCCCTGTGCTTTCCCACTTCCAACCTGCATCCTCACTCTGCACCAGAGCCTCAGTTGCTTCCGAAAACTGATCTCTTTGCTGATGCTGGCCATGTTCTTGTATGGCCTCCTCTGACTCCTCTTCGCCTACCTGCCCTCCTTCCTCCGGTTCTTCCTGCGTGGTGCTGCTGGCTGGTTTTGCAGGGACCACAACCTTAAAATGAACCAAGGGTACTGTTAGGCCTGAACCCTCACCAACCCACAGCTGTCATAGTTCATGTTCTTGATGGGACTGATCCACTCTTTCCGCTGATTTTGATTTTGATAGGTTTTAGTGCTTGTTTCAAGTACAGGGATAGCCCAAATGCATTAGAAGTAAGACTCCCTTCATTAACTCTTTCGCACACAAGTTTAAAATATTCTGGCTGACCCCCGCAGGATGAGTTTTTTAAGGCGACCGTTATTTAGAACGTATCACTTTATGGTTTCCTTAGTGACGCGTCATTGCTTGTTACGTGACACACCGCAGCACTGTATGAATGATGATCTGCTTTCATTTAATTTTTCCTTTTTTATTCAAAATATTAAAAAAAAATGTTGACTATAGCATGAAATATCTCATATTCCGATTGCCAAAAATGTGCAAGTGGATGCATTTTGCTGTTTAAACACCTTAATAACAATCATGTTAGATGAGCCATATGCGCGATGGGCGCCGCCATGTTAGTTTGCGCCGCACAGAGAATTGGTCTGTTGGATTTACAACACGTTAACTTATCCACTTCTCACGAAATACATGAAAGTAAGTGAGTCGGTGAACTGGGGAAGAATAGAGTAAGCTTTAAAATTACTTTCATAAAGTGTATCTGATATGAATAAAACCTCTCCTGTTTTTCTGGTCCAATGGACACAGCCAAGAGCAGCAAACCAGCTTAAAGTGGGTACGGAAAGTATTCAGACCCCCTTAAAGTTTTCACTCTTTGTTATATTGCAGCCATTTGCTAAAATCATTTAAGTTCATTTTTTTTTCCTCATTAATGTACACACAGCACCCCATATTGACAGAAAAACACAGAATTGTTGACATTTTTGCAGATTTATTAAAAAAGAAAAACTGAAATATCACATGGTCCTAAGTGTTCAGACCCTTTGCTCAGAATTTAGTAGAAGCACCCTTTTGATCTAATACAGCCATGATTCTTCTTGGGAAAGATGCAACAAGTTTTTCACACCTGGATTTGGGGATCCTCTGCCATTCCTCCTTGCAGATCCTCTCCAGTTCTGTCAGGTTGGATGGTAAACGTTGGTGGACAGCCATTTTAGTTCTCTCCAAAGATGCTCAATTGGGTTTAAGTCAGGGCTCTGGCTGGGCCATTCAAGAACAGTCACAGAGTTGTTGTGAAGCCCTTTGTTATTTTAGCGGTGTGCTTAGTGTCATTGTCTTGTTGGAAGGTAAACCTTCGGCCCAGTCTGAGGTCCTGAGCACTCTGGAGAAGGTTTTTGTCCAGGATATCCCTGTACTTGGCCGCATTCATCTTTCCCTCGATTGCAACCAGTCGTCCTGTCCCTGCAGCTGAAAAACACCCCCACAGCATGATGCTGCCACCACCATGCTTCACTGTTGGGACTGTATTGGACAGGTGATGAGCAGTGCCTGGTTTTGTATTTATTGTCTTGAAAAGTGTTTTTCTGTATGTTAAAGCAATCTCTGGCCTCTGTTAGTTCCTGGAGAGTCACAGGGTTGTTCTTCTTTAGATGAATTTGTGGACTAAAGATGTACAGAGCGCCCTCCGGATGCAAGTATGAATTGAAAACACAGTATCCAGCACTCATAGTGATGACAATAAATATTGAATAAATTCCTAATGTTTTTGAAGGAATAACGTTTATGTGTGGTTATTGAAAAAACTAAAATCTTAAGTCACTGAAATAAAGCAAATATATATATATATATATATTAAATCTATGTTCACAAGACTTATTGGAGGTTGTAGATTAGAGTTTTTGCTTCAGAATGATGTAAACAATTATGCTGCCTGCTCCTTCATATAAAACAATAGAGAGATTTAAAAACCCTGGTTGTATGTACACATTTAGTATGATTTATAAACTGTTTTCCTCATGGGACCAAAAAAATGTCCTCATAAGGTCAAAAATGACTGGTATTACTATTCTTATGAGGACATTTTTACCCCACAATGTAGGCTTTATCGGGACCACACAGACACACACACTTTATATAAAGAGCACAGTAGTATTAGTATGGTTTGTCACCCTGAATAGTTGAAATGACTTACAATATAAAAGTCTGTCCACTATAGTGCACACCATGTGTCAGTAGTTCAAGGCACCCATGGGAATGAAAAGTAATTAGACATCGAGTGAACTTTATAGGGATTTGATGAGACATTTGCATGGTTGTGATGTGAAGCTACTGATAAATGTCTTGCCTTTGACAGGTGATTAATTACAGAGCCATTGTTTGGTGAGGAGCGCTGACATTTGGCTCTGGTTATGGAACATTGGTCAGTGACGGTGTGTGAGAAGCTCGTGGAGCATCTGCAAAAATAATTAGACTGAACAAAATGGAAAGGACCAGGCCGGGGCTCTGCTAATGTCTGTAATAGAAAATTTCCCCATCTGTGCATTTTAAGTAAATGTTGTGGCGCATTAATTTGTATGATTCACCTGCTTCAGCACTAAAAAACATAATTTGTCATTGTATAGTATCATTTATACAACATAAAGCAGTCAGTCACTGTCAAAACATCTAATATAATATAATGAAATATTTGTTTTTGCAACAGATAAATAAATCATTACAATATATGGCTACTTTTGAATCATCATGAACTGAGAAAGTTGTTTCTTTTTTTTTGGAGCCAGATCGTGTAGATATAGTCTCGCTTAGCCAGACCTTCAGACTGACAGCAAAAGGTCTGCACTTTAATTGCAGCTTTCATTGGCCAAGGATCACCTAAGTGGATGTTTGACTGACATGTAACACAACCAATCACAGTTTGTTTTGATCCACGTCATGTTTAGGGGCGTGAAAATGTAAAGTCAATGTCCCTACAATAATAGACCAGTGTGCACCTAATAAAATATTAATTCAAGAACGTAGTGCAAGTTTACTGCAACAATGGAGCCACAAACTTCATATACTTTTGAAAATCCAGCATTTAGTTGATCCTGGTAAGCGTTCGTTGTCACAATTGTAAACACGACACTGTTCTTCTTCCTCGAGGGGATTTGGCATCACAGCATTTGTTTCCAGGCAGATCGTTAAAGAACGTGACACACATGTCTCCTGAACATCATAATTCAACCAGATGACGACTTCTAAACTCCTGAAGTGTTTCCAGTTAAGTGTGCCATACTCATAAGACATTCAGCCAACGGTCTGTGGGCATAGCGTCTAAGGGTGAGACTAGTGTAGAACCAGTTTTGTCCAGCAAGGGCAAACCTTGATTCCTTGTATGACACAAAAAATCTTGCAGTGATCTTCAACAGAAACATTGTGCTTTACAAAAATCCAGATCTTAGGATCTTTTTTAAGAGTTCAAGTTATTAAAATTTGTATGCTGTACTGCTGCAGTGGGTGGCAGAAGTCAAATGTATGCCATTCCCATTATCAGGAAGTGCTGCCCTTGTCCTTTTTATGCAGATGAAAGACAGTGATGTGCATCGAGGCAGGTTGACAGCCCCTCACAAACACTAACCCGCATGACAGTGCTGATTGTGGAGCTGTAAGGAGCAGTGGAGTGTGTGATGGAGTCATCCGCTGTCTGTCTCACAGCCTGCATACTGATGACCACAAATTATAAAGATTTATCCTGAAAGATTCATTCATTTCTTTTCTTTTCCTCCCTTGTCCATCTCAGTGGTGTTTTCCCCTCTTCCCTTATCACTAAAGCACTAGAACATTTTCACTAGCTGGGTTATCTTTAAGAAGGAAGGAATCAATCAATCAATCAATCAATCAATCAATCAATAAAAATAATAATAAACTCTAGCAAATGTGCATTGTTTTTAAAATAAGACTGAGTGGATGCTTCCCAACCTCACTTCATATGTGTTAGCCTACTTATCTTACTTTTTTGCATTCGGATGCTGGTGTTTGGGAAAGCAATTGTGTGAGACACTTCTGGGAGGAAATTAAACAAAATCATTGTGATGACAGACTTTGGCTCAAGCATTTCAGAATGATAAAACCAACATTTGAGATGCTTTGCAATGTGATTGGTCAGCTAGCTAGTCCAGATATCCAATCACATACAATGTTGAGGCAAAATCATGTAAGTTTTTAGTAGGGCATCAAAGGATTTTTCTAAATGTGTTTTCATCGTAGTTTATGTGTATGTCCTCTTATTGGATAAAAAAAAAATATATGATCCACCTCAATTGAGCACATATACATTTTTTTTTAGAATTTATGCACATCTTGGGTTTCTATCCAGCATTTTTTTTATGCAATATCCCAAAATGCACATAAAATGGGTGGATAGAAACATGCATTTGTGTTCAAATCTAGTGTAAATCAAGCACATTCACATGCCCTTCACTCAGTTTTGAACCATGACATTACCTTCATTAGTGCCATGACATTTGACAAATCTAAAGTTTGACATTTATAAAGCCTAAAACAGCCTAACTATTTTTTGAAGTTCTAAGTTTGAGTATTTTTTTCAATAGTTTTTCAGTCCTAGTTCAAAATTTCATGTTTAATGTGTTACTTGCCATTCTTTTTGTAACCCGGTTGAAATATATTCTTTAGTATAAGATATACAAGTTTGAATAAATAATTTCATAGTTTAATAAATAGAATTTAAGGTTAAAAAAGGTTATGATTCATTGACCAGCAAAGAAGTTATGATTTTGCTCAATGAGAGAAATGTCTTTTGAGTAATGTTCATGGTTTACTGTATACAGCATTTAAAATGTTAAATATTTGTTGGGTAATAATATATGTGAAAACGCTTTAAAGATGCCTGTAAGAATAGGAAGGAAGAGTTACACAAATGTTTTGTGAATTATTTTATTTCTGAAAGTTTTGTGTATGAGCCAATCACAGTCGGGGTCAAAGTACAAGGAAGTGAGAGACGAACGCGGGTGGTTCGCGGAGAGAAAAATACGGTTGCTGTTAATGTAATGCACCAGATAAGAAAAGTGTTAAACAAGGACTCTTATACAAGACTTTAATGGTGATAATTCTTTCTGTGTGAGTGGTAAACTCATAACAGTTAGGAAACGTAAGACCAACGATAATCAAAGACCCTGACGGAGCCGGATAGCGTTATCGAGTGGTGGACTTTGCTGGAGATCGTCAAACATGGGAATCTTCTCTTCAACCGTCTTCTCTTCGGCGCAAATAATCTCGTCTTGTCTTCTGCTGCTGACGCCTTTGATCCTGTGCGTGTGAGGTTACATTCACATTGAGTAAAGGTACCATTTTTTGTTTGGCCTGTGTGGTGAAGCAGCCATTTAGTAAGGCTACAACTAGTGATGTCCAAATGAAGCAACGAATCGGTATTGAACCACTTCATCAATTGTTTTGAAAATGGGTTCATTCATTCAAAGCTTCGTTTCAGTGACATCTAGTGGCGAAATTGTAGATAGCAATATAATGTCTGTATAAGTATAACTAGGGTTTGTGTGAATGATGTAAATAAACCAGCCACAAAATAAATAAGCGAGGTGCAGTAGGATAACCAAGGTATAATAAAGCACCTTATTAGGACTGATCAGATAAAAATGTTCCCACATTGGGGAACAGGTTCTCTTCCTAGCTGGCTCCATGATGATGATCACACAATGCCATGATAATAACAACTATGCAAACTCCTTATATAACAAACCCACATCTTGTGCATCATTTTGGGTGTCTATATAGTCCTATTATGCACCTAAAAAGCTGCTGAAGCGTGCGCACAGCAAAGTCTCGCGTCATGAAGCCTCTCGCGATGCGAAGCAGTATCAACTGGTCTGAACCACTCACGTGATTCACTTAGAGAACTGAAGCAGTTGCTGCTTCGGACGTCATCGGTCACGTGTGTTTTTCCACACCAAAGCAAGCTCCGAAGCAGTAGTTCAAGAAAAATGCTGCTCCGAGTTCGAAGCTTGTGTCGGAGCATCGGTGTCAGACGGTCATCACTAGCTACAATGTAACGTTTCCCGAGCTACATTCAGGCCTGCATCATTTGAACATTTGAAGGGTATTTCACATTAAGCTAGGGTTTTGCCGGCTATTTTATTTTCTTGGGCCCTTTTGTGTCAAAGGTGAATTGGAATGCATTTGTGATCTGAAACATGAGTTTGACAGACATATTTAATTTCTGACCTTCCTTTTCTAAGTAAATTACGTTAATTAAGGAAAAGAGTAACGTGTTTTAAATGTAAAAGTGTTTATAGGATAAAAGTAATTCCAAGACACTTCATTACCTGTTAAAAGGCAAATATTAGTGCTTAAATAGTGATTTAAAGGGGAAAAGTATTTAATTTAATATGTTTTAAATTACACTCACCCATACAAGTTAAACACTGATAAGTTTATTAGTGAAACACTCACTTATTTGATAGATATTTAAAGAACTCAGGATAGCCACCTCTCATTATAGTCAAGCACGCTAGAGAGGCGCTACATAAAATGGAGGCACCGCTGGGATAATTAGTGTGGGTTTTTTTTTTTTTTTCCACTTTAAATTGAAAATCTGCATTTTGACTATCCGCATATAGTATTAATTGATAAGCTAATATGGAACGTATGAAAGAGCTAGTAGCAGAATTAAAAGGATGGTGCCGTGGCGAGGCATTAGACGAGGCTCATGCAGTCCTGGTGCTCATTCAAGAAGATGTAGACACAAGTACAATAGAAGAGACAATGCAAACTGTGAAGTGTTTGGGACGTGTGCGATTTAGAGGCCGAACTTTCAACAGTCAGCTAAACCGATACTTGGTTTTGTGTGAATTTAAGGAAGTAGTAAAAGGGGAACTTGTTCCAGCTGAAGTGTTTCCTATTGATGGTGGAGGGCCGTGGCTTGTTATCATAGCAGATGCAGCTACCCGAGCCAGTACCAAGTTAATACGTCCCTGAAGATGAAGCTGCTGCCAAGTCAACAGAGGCCATCCTGCGAGCTGTGAGTGATTTACTTGACAAGACGTCCAAGTCCTCCAGTGAGCATGGAAGTTATCGCCGCCTACGAACTTTCTTTGGGTTGTTGCCCACCCCAGCTGGAGAAGAGCAGTTCGACCATTGGTTGGGTCAAGCACGGCTCATGGTGGAAGAGTGTGACTGCTCTCACAGAGAAAAGAGGCGGAGACTGATGGAAAGTCTTAGAGGCCCAGCGCTTGACATTGTGAAAGCAGCATGAGCCAGTGATCCTGATGTGGGCCCCGAAGACTGCTTAGAGGCCCTGGAGCATGCTTTTGGGACAGCAGAGTCAGGAGAGGAGTTGTATTTTGCATTTCGTTTACTGCAGCAACAACCAGGTGAGAAGCTGTCTGACTTTCTCCGACGTCTAGAACAGTCGTTGAATAGGGTGGTGCAGAGAGATGGACTCCCCCCTGGATGTACAGATAGAGCAAGACTCGATCAATTGTTGCGTGGTGCGATAGCCTCTGATCTGATGTTAGTTAACCTTCGTTTGAGAGAGAGAAGAGCAAAGCCCCCAACCTTTCTCCAGCTGTTGAAGGAAATACGCACAGAAGAGGAATATGAGGCCTCACAAAAGAAGATTACTCCTGTCATGCAAGGTGGAAATGTACGGCAGAATGCTGATGTGAAACAGACGGAAATTAAAAACTTGAAGTCTGAGATTAAAGAACTTAAGGCCTTGGTTGCTGCTATTGTGTTTAAGCCAGCCCACGACATTTCAGTTAGCAGTGAGAAAAGTCCCCCAAATGTAGTGTACAATGAGTGTAGTTCAGACAGTGAGATAACAGCATTGAAAAAACAAATGAAGCGCTTGCAACAGAAAGTGACAAATAAAGTAGCTGAACCGCAAGCTACCGTTTCAGCTGTGAATACCGCAAAACCAGTAGCCAGCTCCCCACAACGATCATTTAAAGTATCAGAGAAACACTTCTGTTATCGATGTGGTGAGAATGGGCATTTCGCAAGGAAGTGCCAAAACTTTAGCCTGGTTTTCTGGGTTATCAAGAGATTTATCCAAGCTCTGAAGCTGTCCAAGAACAACCAGCCGTCAAGTGATGCCACCGCTAATGCAGTTAGTTGTTCGGTTGAGAAAAGTACAGCTGACATGCCTGAGGGTGTGCCTATTCCTGATGGGTTAGTTGGGCCACCTAGCCTGGTGCCACTGAAGGTTAATGGGCAACCTTGCACTGCTCTGTTAGATAGTGGCTCTCAGGTGACAATCATTTTTGAACCCTGGTACCTGAAACACTTGTCTGATATCCCCATTCAGCCAGTATCTGGTCTTTCCCTGTGGGGTTTAAGTGAGTCTGGAGCTAGATACCCTTACCGTGGCTACGTGGTAGTTGATGTGGAGTATCCAGCTGAGTATCAGACTGTAACTGTTCTAGCTCTCATATGTCCTAACCCTAGGACTGAAGATAAGACGTCTGTCATTGTGGGCACCAATGCAAGCCATGTTAGACGTTTGGTGAATCAATGCAAGGATAATGGCATTGATGTCTCCAGAACACTAGGCCTTTGTGTTCATGTTGAGGAAGATCAACCTGCTTTAAAGGGTGTTGTGCTCCCAGTCCCAGAGGAGGAGGCTGGCCGTGTCCGATGAATGGGTCCAGGCCCTTTGGTCTTACCCCCAGCTGGTGACATTCAGGTTGTGTGCAAAGTCGAGCTGAAAAAACCCATTGCTCAAGAAATCCTGATGATAGACTCCTCACCAGCAGCTTCTTTACCTGCTGATGTGATTTTTTCATCCCATGGTTGTGCTCAGTGGGGCATTGGATGTCAACAGTTTGAGAATACTGTTAAAAAATGACTCTTCAAGAGAAACTTCCATACCTGTGAGAACAGTGATTGGATGTGTGTACCACATTGATTCAGTTGCGACCATTCCCCCTAAGGAGACTGCTTCCTCTGACTTTGATGAGAGCATGAACAACTTTGGGGACTCTCCTATCTCAGAACAATGGAAGAACAGATTACGTAAGAAACTGGCTCAGAAGTCTCATGTATTCTCAATGCACGAGTGGGACGTGGGATTAGCAAGAGGAGTAGAGCACAGAATCCGTCTTTGATTCCCGGCCTTTCCGTCAACGATCACGCCGGCTAGCCCCTGCAGATATTGAAGATGTGAGAGAGCATTTACAAGAACTGCTGCAGGCAGGGATCATAACAGAGTCACGAAGCCCCTATGCATCCCCAATAGTTGTAGTTAGAAAGAAGACTGGGGCTATTAGGATGTGTATAGATTACCGACTGTTGAATAGCCGCACCATACCTGACCAGTACACAACACCATGCATCGAAGATGCACTGAATGCACTTACAGGGATTCAGTGGTTCTCTGTTCTGGATTTGCGCTCAGGCTACTACCAGATAGCTATGTCCGAAGAGGACAAAGAGAAGACGGCATTCATTTGCCCGTTTTTTCAGTTTGAGCGAATGCCTTAAGGCATTACTGGGGCACCAGCAACCTTTCAAAGGTTAATGGAAAAGGCTGTCTGTGACATGAACCTCTTACAAGTGCTGGTGTACCTGGACAATGTGATAGTGTTTGGAAAAACTCTCGAGGAACACGAAGAGAGACTGCTCAAGGTCTTAGATCGTCTCGGGGAAGTTGGTCTAAAACTCACAGTGGATAAGTGTCAGATCTGTCTGCCAAGGGTCAAGTTCCTGGGGCACATCGTGTCTGCAGATGGAGTTGCTCCAGATCCTAGCAAGATTGAGGCCGTCGCTACATGGCCCATGCCAACAAACCTGAAGACGTTACAATCTTTCCTAGGATTTTGCGGTTATTATCGCCGATTCATTCAGAATTATTCTGAAATTGTTAGACCGCTGACTGAACTCACAAAGGGATATGCTCCAACTCAGAAGAAAAAGAAGTATGCCCAAGATGTGAACAAAGTCTACTTGAAAGAATCGGAGCCATTCAGGGAAAGATGGGACCAATCCTGTACAGATGCGTTTCACCACATAATTCACTGTCAGACACATGCGCCTGTATTGGCATTTGCCAATGCACAACATCCATACATCCTGCATGTGGATGCCAGCTTGAAGGGGCTTGGTGTTGTTCTTTACCAAGAACATTCTGAAGGCCTGAGACCAGTTGCCTTTGCAAGCAGAAAAAATCAGCTCTGCAGAGGGAAACTACCCCATACATCAGCTGGAATTCTTGTCACTCAAGTGGGCAGTAGTCGACAAATTCCACGACTATTTGTATGGGGCGAGATTCACCGTACGTACTGACAACAACCCACTTACGTACGTGCTGTCCACAGCCAAGCTCAATGCGGTGGGGCATCGTTGGCTAGCTGCCCTATCAACGTACGAGTTTGATGTGCAGTATCGCCCAGGCCGACAGAACATTGATGCCGACCTGTTGTCAAGGAACATGCCAGAGGAGGATGACAATGGCTGGGTGACTATACCTCAGTCCGGAGTGAAAACTATCTGCCAGCGAATCTGCCTCTCAGAGTCTGCGCACAGTACGCTAATCTGTGCTGCTCAGCTTGGAGCATCTCCCCACTGTGTTCCTGACCTGTATGCATGTCCCACACATATGGAGTTAAAGTCTCTGGAACTCATGTCCAAACTGAGTCTCAGGAAGGCTCAGGAAGAGGATGAAGCCATTGGACCGGCCATCCAAGCCATCAAGCATGGGCGCTGGCAAGAGGAAGGGACTATGAGTCCTGAGTTGAGGGGAGGGTGTAACCCGGTTGAAATATATTGTTTAGTATAAGATATACAAGTTTGAATAAATAATTTCATAGTTTTATAAATGGAATTTAAGGTTAAAAAAGGTTATGATTCATTGACCAGCAAAGAAGTTATGATTTTGCTCAATGAGAGAAATGTCTGAGTAATGTTCATGGTTTACTGTATACAGCATTTAAAATGTTAAATATTTGTTGGGTAATAATAGGGCTGGACAATAATTCAATATCAATATATATCGCGATATAATTTTTTTCGATAACAGTGATATGATTTTTATGATATATACATTACAGCATTTCTCACTGACTTGAGGTGCAGCGGTTAGAAAGAGCAGAACGCGATTGGCTATTTGCGTGATGACGTACACCACAGAGACACGCTGCCATCAGCATATCTATTGGTTAATATGGTTTGTTTCGCAAAACGTTACAACAACGATAATCAGAAAACGTGGACAAAAGTCACTCTTTGTAAACTGTTAACAGCTAGTGCCTTATGCTGTAATGCCCAGTCATTTACGCCGTCATCACCTGGGTGTTGATAGCGCGCGAGCGCAGGTGAGACCTGAACAGCACACGTTGCTATCTGTGTTTAAACTAACTCATTTAAGCTTTAAACCTTCAAGAACAAGACGCGAAAGAGAACTCGCACGCGCTGTGAGAAGATTTGTGTGCGCTCATCTGAAGCGCGCACACGCTTATTTCAGTCAGCGCGCAAATACTGAGTTCTCTTTCAAGTCTTGCACTTCGGCGGCCACATTCATACAAAAATTATGTCAACATGCCCGTCTTAGCGAGTATCCTAGCAAACATAGTCGGTTATGTCTTAAGTGAATGTATATTAGTAGAGAAAGACAGCGCATGTGTAATATGTAGGCCTACTGGATTGTGCATGTCTTAAAGGGACTTTAATGCTAAATCAAACAACAAATAACAAAGAAATCACTCACTGCTCTTGACTAAATAGTTTTTGTAACTTCAATAATGATTCATCTTTATTTATTTTATACAGTAAAGATAATATGCAGTGTTATTTTATATTTGATTACTTTATCCATTTTCTGTACGTGAAAACTACTGTTAGATACCTGGAAAACCTGAAAAGCACTTTATTTTATTTTAATATTTGCTTTATTGTACTTATTTGTGATGTTGCTTGTAGTTTGATTGTTTGTTCTTATTTTCTTTATTTTTATTTGACAGCAGTCCTATTTTTATGGTCACGGTTCGGTATGTGCTAATATCACGTACTGAAACCGTGACCCTAAAACCGTGATACGAACCGAACCGTGAGCATCAACACTCAACAACGTCCCTGCCCCAGCAATGTGTTTTTGTTGTTTCTCACTGTTTTTTTCTGTTTTTACTGTTCACAATCTTTATCTTGGCTGAAGCACTTTTGTTTTAATCTATATTAAGGATAATAATTTCAGCCTACATTATAGTTTAATGTTAAATATATTATTATAAAAGTGAGTGAGTCTTATGTTTATTTTTTATGTTTGTATGAAGGCTAAATACAAATAAAAGCTGAACATAAATTTATTTGTACTGTTTTTATTTCTAAAATATCATATAGTTTTATAGGAAGGGATTTCATAGATTTGGCAAATTAATTTTTCAGACGTTTGTGGGTACAGACATCCATTGTGGCCATTCTTGGCAGTTTTTCTGAGGGTATTATATAGTTCATATCAATATCGGAATTATATCGTATCGACCGAAATTAAGAATTATATCGTGATATAAATTTTGGCCATATCGTCCAGCCCTAGGTAATAATATATGTGAAAATGCTTTAAAGATGCCTGTAAGAATAGGAAGAAAGAGTTACACTAATGTTTTGTGAATTATTTAATTTCTGAAAGTTTTGTGTATGAGCCAATCACAGTCGGGGTCAAAGTACAAGGAAGTGAGAGACGAACGCGGGTGGTTCGCGGAGAGAAAAATACGGTCGGATAGCGTTATCGAGTGGTGGACTTTGCTGGAGATCGTCAAACATGGGAATCTTCTCTTCAACCGTCTTCTCTTCGGCACAAATCCTCTCGTCTTGTCTTCTGCTGCTGACGCCTTTGATCCTGTGCGTGTGAGGTTACATTCACATTGAGTAAAGGTACCATTTTTTGTTTGGCCTGTGTGGTGAAGCAGCCAATTGGTTTAAGGCTACAACGTACCCGAGCTACATTCAGGCCTGCATCATTTGAACATTTGAAGGGTATTTCACATTAAGCTAGGGTTTTGCCGGCTATTTTATTTTCTTGGGCCCTTTTGTGTTAAAGGTGAATTGGAATGCATTTGTGATCTGAAAAGTGAGTTTGACAGACATATTTAATTTCTGACCTTCCTTTTCTAAGTAAATCTGGTATATTTTTTATATAAAACTATTGTGGTTACCGAACAGTATTTATATAATTTTTTACCTCTAATACACCACTATGTCCAACTTCGTTCAGCTTCCGGCTAGTGAGGTCTGATCGCGCATTGACAGCGGAAGTGATGTCTCGCGCTCATTGAAGTATATGGGCGAGACATCACTTCCGTCATCACAACGCGTTTTTTGACTTCACTAACAGGAAGCTGAACGAAGTTGGACATAGTGGTGTATTAGAGGTAAAAATGATATAAATAATGTTCGGTTTCTCGCACAAACCGATCGTTTCGTGTCTTAAGACATCAATGTGTCGTCACGAGCCGCAGGGTTTAATTTGGACTTGTCTATGGAAGTTTTTTCGACTCTTATTGTCCAAGTTCCCATCTACTGCTATTATTTGACTGACAGACGGCAGCGGTTGCAGTTAAAAATCATAATTTGCATTCGACTGAAGAAAAAAAAGTCACCTACATCTTGGATGCACTGGGGGTAAGCGGATAAACATCAAATTTTCATTTTTGGGTGAACTATCCCTTTAAATGTAAAAGTGTTTATAGGATAAAAGTAATTCCAAGACAATTCATTACCTGTTAAAAGGCAAATATTAGTGCTTAAATAGTGATTTAAAGGGGAAAAGTATTTAATTTAATGTTTTAAATTACACTCACCCATACAAGTTAAACACTGATACGTTTATTAGTGAAATATTCACTTATTTGATAGATATTTAAAGAACTCAGGATAGCCACGTCTCATTATAGTCAAGCACGCTAGAGAGGCGCTACATTTTAAACAATTATAACTAGAAATTTCACAAAGTAAATCTTACACCATAGCGTATATAGGGAAGGGAAGAAATAGTGTACACAACATTCCATTTTCTCTTGTCTTTATCCACCTTTTTTGACTTTGACATTTTTCATAAGTCCTGCTGTTTAACAAGAAGCTGCATCCATCCATCCGTATTCCAAACCATTTGTCCAATGAAGGGTTGCGGGGAGAAATTAGCAACATGCTGTGTTAAATTGTTCAAACTGGAGTACAGTGCGTCACACAAAAGGTCAACATTATTTACTGATTTAGAATATCAAACAGATATTATATCAGCACAGCTGAATGCAACACTGACTCCTTCACCAACCTAGAAACAATTGCAGTACACGTCATCCTCAATGAAAAACATTAAACCAAAATTAAACTTCACTAATTACTCTGAAAGCAAATCTCTTTGACAGAAACCTATAAAATGAGCAATCTAAGGACTATCTACCAAAATGGCTGGTCATGAGTTTAAAATTCAGCTTTAGTCTTGTGGAGAGACTCACAAAATCTAATTTGGAAATCTCTTTCTTAAAAATGTTGCTCATCAGGACCCCACCAGGAAGTAAATAAGATTTTCTAGCATGCAAGTTTTTGGAGGGTTTACCTCCTACTATTAATTAAGTTTATAATGTTCATGTGGAACTACATTGGTGTTCATTAATTCAGTCCCACAGTAGGACTCCTCCATAATAGAAAGAGATTAACAATCATAAAGTAGGTTAAAGCTTTACTTATTTGTGTGGATGTGAGTCTTGCCTGCTGAAATGCACAGCCTAAACTAGCCAGAGGTGATTTTCTTGTCTTATCTGTTCTAGTCCAAACCCCTTCTAAAGCCAGTAAACCAGACCAGCCAAAACCACTTTGGCCAGGGAGGCCATCTAAGTAATCTAGGCTGGTTTAAGCCTGCGTACAGAAATTTAGACAAGTAACTGCATCATTGCACTATACATTTTATCCAAATGTGTACATTTTAACCAAAATCTTAGAGTGTAAGTAAAATGTCATTGTGTCAGCTAATCATTTACAAAGTGCAATACCAACTCCTCATCACAACAGTGATCAAAACTCTTGTATGATTGACCAAAATGTGTTTCAAGTGTACTGATAGTTAGAATTACAGTACTAGGACATTTCACTGTTTGTATCACTCTTGTCTGTGTTCACAATATTCCAGACCAGAGTATGTGAACAGTGCCTTTTTTTTTTTTTTTTTTTTTAAGTTCTCATCAGGAAAGGAAATTGTTATTTTCACTAGAACATTATAAGTAAATCTTATTCTTCATGTGCCACCACAAGGTGGACATCGACATTATTGATTTTTTTCAAGACTTAGGAAGCATATCACAAAACTTACTTTCCCCCCAACAGTGATTGGAACCTCTGGGATAATTTGAACACTAAATAAATTTACTACTGTCATCCAGTCAACCAACTCAGAGGCCAACTGTTCCAAACAAGAATTTGTTTTGCCAGAGTGAAATGAAGCGAAGCTCCGACTAGGGCTTTAGGCTAGTAGTCCCAGGCTTTCTGAAAATGGAAAAGGCCTGTCAATGCTGCTTCTTTGCATAAGTGTATGCATACTGCACAGACTTGCTGAGTTAAAGTGTTACTACATTACTGGAGGCCACTTTTCTTTTTCCCTGAGCTGTCAGAAGTCATGAGAGCCAGATGAGATGCTGAAGAGATGTGACAGAGGTTGTCTGCTCTAATAGATTTTACCCCATGAGAGCAGCTCTATTTAAATTAGACTCTGTGTAAATGTGTTAATGAATCTACCGGTAGAGCTCCAGGGGGAGAGGGTAATGTGGACGGGTAAAGTTTTCATCAGGCTAACTGCTAACAGGGGCAGGAGACACATTCTTAGTGTCTGCAGTGGTCAGCACAGGATGTGTTATTTAGTGGGTTTTTTTTTTTTTTTTTTTTTTAGCTTGTAGCACCAACCCCATCTATGTCACTGAAGCTACTTTTGTAAACTAGTCCTAGGTTTTTCACCCGATCGGAACCAAACCAGTGCAGAAAGATTCTCTGGAGTCTGTTTTTCAGTAATTATCAAATTAAATTCCTGCCAATGATGGGATGCTAAAACATGCCATGGCCACTTTTACTAAAATGGCTATTACGCTTGAACGGAATGAGATAATTTCACCAAACTTGGTACACCTATGTAAGGGCACAGTCTGTGCTTACATGAAAAAGGCTGCAGCGACTGGCCACTTGGTGGTGCTATAAAATGGGAAAAAAAAAAAAAAAAAAAAAAAAAAAACATGAAAACGACTATAGCTATACAACAGTCTGTCCGATTGACTTGAAAACTGGCATGCAATGTCTTTGTCCATGGTGCCATGATTTTATATCAGGACACTTGCGTCTCTCGAAAAACATGGCCGCTGTCAGCCAATGACATTTGAGCACCTATCGGACAAAGTTAACAGATGAAGACTGAAACGAAACTCACTGGGCCTGTTTGACTCATGGCCTTAGAGGCCTGTGAGAACTTCAAAAGAAATCAGCCTCCAGGGGGCACCATCGCATTTTTCAGGTGGGTAAAGCCGGATTTACAATGCACACGTCTGCGGTGCGTTGCGGCTCTGATGGAGTCGTTCACGGCCACTCTAGTCGATCAAGGCCACTCTAGTCAATGCTAAATATAGGTGACAAGTCTATTTTTGACGGATGCCGTGTCCAAGCCGCACAGCTGAATTAGAAAACAAAGTCAAAATAATCACCTGACTCCGGATCATATTTCACATCACCAGGAGGCCAGAGATTGATGATCCTGGTTTGAGTTCAAGGATTACAAGGATTACATATCACTTAATTTTTCATGCATGCACAGGATATTCATAACCTATGTTACCCTATTCCTACCCGGTCAGTCGGATCATTTGTTAAATATTGTAGATTATTTGAAAAACATTATACCTTTTTACACGTTTAAAGATCTTAAAGCACTTGAACCCCCATAATTGCAGCTTGCAGCTATATAGATAGAGATCAGTAGAAGAGACAATCAAAATTTTAATATAGGCTAATTGGAAAAACGTGCTTCTACCAACATTTTTGCTCCCGAAACTTAAAAAATGAACCTATACATACAATTCACTGCAGTTTCAAGCCGAAATGAACACTAGTGGCAGTAAAACACCAACAATGTTTATTCCTTTTTCACACAAATTTTTGATTGCAGGGGAAGACTATCAATTAATAAATAATTATTTTCATGTGATTATTTGCATAATACATCAAATACCTCGTATGACCTCAAAACACTTTTACCATAGTGCAAATTTGGAAACTAATGTATTTTGACATTTGCATCACATAACCAGCTCTAAATGAGTGATAAAATTGAATGTGCTTTTAGTGCCACTCATAAGACATTTCACTTTGAAAGTGTCGTACATGTAGAAATGTAATATCATTTTGCAGAAATGACGCCACAGGCACGTTTTTTTCAAATGAGCCTGGGTTGGAAAATTTAAATGTTTTCCTTCATTGCTAGTCATTTTTAATTAATCTCATACTGTTTCTGACATATTTTTTCTAGACGTGGATAAAAGAAATCAGCTTGATTTAATTTAAAAAGACTTGGAGAACTCATTAAGTTAGCTGTGTGAAACTGAAAATTCCCAAGATGCATTGAAATTGTTGCTCACACATGTCAGAAAGATGCATCATTGCTTTTTACTAATTGTGTTGTACTTAGTGTAAATAGGTGGATTAGATTTGAAAGCCAAGGAGGGGAAATAATGACTTAAGTATTTAACTTCACATCACACAAAGCTGTGAAAACAAACATTCTGCAAAATATCTTAAATGTTCCACCGAAGTTAAGCAGGCAACAAAGTTAACAAGTTTAATGCAAGTTTGGAACAACATGAAGGTGAATAAAAACAATATAAATTCAAAGAGATTGTATATCTGTACATCAAAAGACACTCACAGAATTAAGCAGACAGTGTTTGTTTCTTTCAGCGGTTTTGTTCAGAAGCCTTTAAGCTCTCAAGCATATTAATATGTCAAACCACAGCTATTGATCACAGTTGTAACGTCCTCCATTAATGCTCGAGAGCTCACAGTCAGCAGCAAATCTTTCCCTATCAGCATACACTGAGTCATGCTGCCTGCAGAGGATGTGAGGGAATAAGTCTTTGTAGAAGTGTGCTGAAGGATAAGGCACAAACAGTTTTGAAGGTGGAAGTTACTCTGATGAATGTTTATTAAAAGTACAAGTTAAAGGAAGGACATGTGGGTCCAAGGTGCCATAACAAATCTAGAGTTTGTGTCTTTCATTGCAGGCAGGATTTGGAATGCATTCAAGGATCTGCTTCTGAGGTGCATAATGCCAGCTCCCAAGTTCAGTAGTCAGGGCACTGATCAGGGAGTCGGACATTTTAAGGGCTGTCTCAATCGCAAAATCCTACCAGTGCACTGAAACATTTGCTCCCTAAGAAGTCTCACAATGCACCATGAAAACCAGGGAGCATTGATGCTCATATTCTCTTAATGGAAGTTCTGAAGCATGAAACATAAATCACATGAGCCAATTCACTACACATAATAACAGATGTTGTGTGTATATATATATATATATATATATATATATATATATATATATATATATATATATATATATATATATATATATATATATATATATATATATATATATATATATATATATATATATATATATATATATATATATATATATATACAAACCATTATTTAATTGTATTTCAGCATACATCACTAGACAGGTAATGAATATAATCTAGCTAAAATGTATAAATTATTTACGGCTAAAATGTTGCACATATACATAACAAGCAAAGTATTTATCATAATGTACTTTGAATAACACTAACCAAAATAAGATCAGAAAGATATCAGTTTTACTGTTGTTCATAAATACCAGTAGTGATGTAGTACAATGAGGATGTCAGTTTGCCAGAGATAAAATCATTATGCCACAATGTGTGATTTTTATAAAATAATTTTTAAAAATAACAATTGTAACGTTTGTATATACGGGAAGAAGGAGGCGGGAACCGGCGAACATTAAACACTTTAGTACAAAATAAACAAATACAAAACAAAAGTAAAATGCTGCCAGTTCCTCGCGGACAACTGCCGACCACACAGACATAACAAAACATAAAATAAAGTCCAGGCCCTCTCTCGTCCTTCACTGTCCTCGCTCCTCCTTTTATGCTTCCGGAGCTCCTCCATGCGAGCTTCGAGGCCGGTGCGACTCACAGCTGATGCTCATTATCACTCGCGTCACCGGCCTCGTGCCGTTCCCTCACGGCTCTCGCCCATCCTACTCGTCACAAAAATAAATAATTTTAAGAAAATAAACCTTGGACTTGTTTGGTGTGCAGATTCCTTTTTCTTTTTTTCCAATGTGTAGTGAGCCAGGGTCCTTACTCTCCTTGCCAGTTCCCAAATTTGTGTACACAATATTTGGATTCACGACCTAGGAGGCTAGGGAGCTGATTGAGCTGTACTCGTGGTCTGGTGTTGTTTGTTTTTCATGCACACTGTTACATTGCCTTTGCTTGTTTGGATAATCTTTGTGTTGGATTATTACTTTTTTTTTTTTTTTTTTTGGTTTAATACTCTCACCTTATCTTCATTGTGTAGTAATATTTAGCTCTATTTAGTCACTACCTACTATCTGCCTATATCAAGCTCACCCCATTGAGTTACCACTTTTGTCCTCTCCTATTTATCCCTAAAGCTGAACAAATGTTTGCCCACATGAGCGCCCTATGATCTTTATGTACTAATGGCTCCTGGTTGATGCACAGACACTGTACAATATGTCAACAGAGGTTCCACAGTAGTCATTTTAGTTGGCACCCGAGCATATGCACATGCTGATATTATAGGCATGCCAATCCGAGACACCATATAGACATTCATGCAGTGTCCATGATGTGTGATCTAACAAAACCTTTTGCACATTTTTTGTTTGTGTAATGACAGTTGGTTGACTAACGATTATGAATTTAACACCAAATGTTGACCTTTCTACAACCCAAATGTTGACCTTTCTACAACCCAAATTCTGGAAAAGCTGAATAAAATGAAAACTAAAAGACTTTCAAATCACATGAGCCAATATTTTATTCACAGTAGAACATAGATAACATAAATGTTTAAACAGAGAAATTTTACACTTTTATCCACTAAATGAGCTCATTTAAAATTTGATGCCTGCTACAGGTCTCAAAAAAGTTGGCACGGGGGCAACAAATGACTGAAAAAAAAAAATCAAGAAATTTTGAAAATATTCAACTGAGAGAACATCTAGCAACTAATTAAGTTAACTTATATCAGGTCTGTAACATGATTAGCTATGAAAGGGATGTCTTAGAGAGGCAGAGTCTCTCAGAAGTAAAGACGGGCAGAGCTGTGAAAGAGTGCGTAAAAAGATTGTGGAATACTTGAAAAACAATGTTCCTCAACGTCAAATTACAAAGGCTTTGCTAATCTCATCATCTACAGTACATAACATCATCAAAAGATTCAGAGAAACTGGAGAAATCTCTGTGCGTAAGGGACAAAGCCAAAGACCTTTATTGCATGCCTGTGGTCTTCGGGCCCTCAGACGACACTGCATCACTCATCGGCATGTTTGAGTCAATGATATTACTAAATGGGAATGGGAATACTTCAACTGTTTGAAACCACTGTCGGTAAACACAATCCGGCGTGCCATCTGCAGATGCCAACTAAAGCTCTATCATGCAAAAAAGAAGCCATATGTGAACATGGTCCAAAAGCCTTGTTGTGTCCCGTGGGCCAAGGCTCATTTAAAATGGACTGTTTCAAGGTGGAAAAGTGTTCTATGGTCAGACGAGTCCAAATTTGACATTCTTGCTGGAAATCACAGACGCCATGTCCTCCGGGCTAAAGAGGAGGGAGACCTTCCAGCGTGTTATCAGCGTTCAGTTCAAAAGCAAGCATTTCTGATGGTATGGGGGAGCATAAGTGCATGTTGCAAGGGCAGCTTGCATGTTTTGAAAGGCACTATGAATGCTGAAAGGTATATAAAGGTTTTAGAGCAACATATGCTCCCCTCCAGACGACGTCTATTTCAGGGAAGGCCTTGTGTATTTCAGCTGGACAATGCAAAACCATATACTGCAGCTATTAAAACAGCATGGCTTCGTTGTAGAAGAGTCCGGGTGCTGAATTGGCCTGCCTGCAGTCCAGATTTTTCACCTATAGAGAACATTTGGTGCATCATTAAACAAAAAATATGTCAAAGACGACCACAAACTCTTCAGCAGGCAAGAATGGGACCAAATTCCAACACCAAAACTCCAGAAACTCATGACCTCGCTGCCAAGACATCTACAAACTGTTTTGAAAAGAAGAGGAGATGCTACACCATGGTAAATATGCCATAACTTTGAAATGTTATCTATGCTCTATTGTGAATAAAATATTGGCTCATGTGATTTGAAAATCTTTTAGTTTTCAATTTATTAAAATTAAAAAAACGTCCCAACTTTTCCGGAATTCAGGTTGTAAGATGGAGGTGCTGATGATCAACCAAATGAAGAACCAGGTATTTCATATCACTAACAGATGCTTGAACAAATGACAGAAAGTTGAACAAATGATAACTCTGGCTTACTGCCTACAAAATTAATAATGATATTAAAAATTAAGTTAGTCGGCATTTAACATGTTGTGATAGTATTTTCTTCCTTATTGTGACATATCCAAGTGAAACTGCTTCTGGAATGAGAAAAAATGACTGGATCACAGGAAGTTTTGTTAAATGGGTCTAGCCTATGGAGGACTGCTCTTGTTGCTTAGCATTTATGTACTAATAAGTATAAAACATCCATAAAATCACTCGTGGCAAGATATGTCAACATTTTTTTTTTTTTTTTTTTTTTCTGTATCATTTGTATTGTTAGGTATTTGGAGGAAGGAATGATCCACTTATTCTATCTCTCTTGGACCAGAGAAACAAGTATGCATTTGTGTACATTTGCATGAATTCAAGGTGTGATGAATAGGTTATTAATATTTTATTACTTTTTACTTGATGGTTACACAAAATGGAATTTATTGAAGCTTCTGTAATTTTTAAAAACCACATGAAACCAACATCAGTGCATATTAACAGTTTCCTTATACATGTTTATGGTTTTTATGGTAGCGTGACACCGTGTTAATATCTGTGTTGAATGATTTGGACAGTGCTGGGTTTCATCAACAGGGTGTGACTAATTTGCTTGAGTGGTGTGAGAACAATGATCTTGTCATTAACACAAGTAAAACAGAAGAGATTATATTTGGGTTTACATCGGATACTCATATAATGCCTGTTTTTAAAGTAAAATCAGGCAAGTTAAAACTTTTAAGTATTTAGGTGTAATGATCGATGATATGTTAACATGGAAAGATCACATTGATGCTCTCTGTAAAAGAACAAAGCAGATAATCTATTTTCTTCATCATCTTAGGTCTTTCGGAGTAAGCAAACAGATTCTTCTTTTGTTCTTTATGTTTGTAATAATGAGTGTACTGCAATATTGCAACTCTATTTGGTATAAAAGTCTGTTAAGTTAAAAACACAGTTGTTTAATCAATTAAAAATCTGCTCAAGGATTGTTGGCCAGCCTTTAGAGAAGTTAGATGATACAACTTATTATAACAGTTTGTTAAGACTGGCTAATAATATAATTTCTGATCCTAATCATGTCCTGCATAATGAGTGTGAATTATTACTATCAAATAGGAGGTACATAATTCCAAGATTCAAAAAACTGAAACTGAAACACTCATTTGTGCATCAGCACTCCTTGAGCTAAATAAAACTCTTAATCGTAAATCAAGAGTATTGTAAATGTGCTGTGTTGTGTAGTGGGATGTAGTAAGGTTTTTTTTTTTTTTTCATATATCATATATCATATCATATCATATCAATCATATATCAATCATATATCATATCATCATATCATATCATATATCATATCATATCATATCATCACATTTTAATTACATCTACATCCAAGTTCAAATTTAGACAACCAAACCTTTTTATCAATCAGCAATCATTTGGTGTACCATGACCAGGATCCTGTTTGTGGGCACAGCTGCAAGTTGGCATAATAAATCTACTTTTGCAGCATACAGTAAACACTTATAGCTTAACACATGGAGGATGTTCGGCAAGCTAATAAATACTACATGAGGCTGAGACACACAGCTCAACAGGGTGTTTGATTTGCTCTAGTAGGTGTATGGGTTGAGAGTAGGGTCAATTTAGGAATTTAACACAGACATCCATTGTGATTCAGAATGTTTTGATGTGACTCAGACAAGCTTTGGTTATGGCTCAGTGAGCACAGTCTTATTAGTGCAGAGAGAATAGGCCAGTATTCCCTGAGGGGGCATGAAAAAGCTTCTCGTTGTGCTTTAAAATAGCAAAGCTGTCATTCAGTACTGATCTCAAGCATCAGTCTTGGTGCATGAATAAGGGGATCTGGCATTTCACTCACTTAGCACATACATATTTAAAGTGTGTTGAGCTCAGTGTCCTTAATACAGTACATGATGCTGGAGAAGATTCATACATTGATGCAGATGAATGACTGAAGTGGGACAGAATGAGCTGATGGTCTCTATGATCAGTGTCTAAAAGCTTTCCATCAGCACATGAATGAATCCTGAGATGGCACATTTACAGACCACCCACACTGACTTAGGTCACACTGAGACCATGTTAATTGTTCTGTGTGATATGAACTATCTTCTTCTGCTCATCTGTACATTAGCAGAAAAACATACCGAGAGCATACTGAGCTGCCAGGATCTCCCCACTGATCACACAGAAGTATAACATTTCATGTAATTAGCTTCATTGTTTTGTGACTAGTAAGGGGAGGAGGCAAAATAGCTTGCCACAGCTGCAGTTTTCTGTTAATTTGAATAGAGTTTGCATAATTTATTTAAAAGTCCCTTAAATTGCGACTGAGATGAAATTAAGGATGGTGAAGCCCCACTAAATAGGGTTTAGCACAGGGGTGGGCAGCTCTGGCCCTTGAGATCCACCTTCCTGCAGAGTTTTTCTCCAACCCTAATCAAACACACCTGAACATGCTAATCAAGGTCTTCAAGATTGCACAGGCTACAGGCAGGTGAGTTTGATTAGGGTTGGAGCTATTTTTATGATTTAATAGTTTTATTTTTATTTAATATTTTTATATATTTATTTTTTAAAATCCAACTTTCATCTGTATCAGCCAACAATCTGTATCAGCTGACAATAGAAACTTGTAAAATAGATATGTTTGCTCATTTTGGCAATGTCCATGACTAAAGAGTATATTTACAACATGCATGGAAGTGTCAGTGGTAAGCAATGAGGAAAATACTTGAATTAGTCTTTAATATATCACTCATGAATTGGGATCACTAGAGATACAAAACTCAGGAACACAGGATATAAATACACCACACAGTACATAAAGATGTGAAACTGACAACTGAAATTAGGACTCAAGGGACAAAGAAAGGCAACTAAACTAGACGTGTGAAACTAATTATTAACTAGGGCAGCAAACAAGGGTCAATCAGGACCTAGACAGAAAGGAAACACAAGAAACAGAAACACAAAAATGAAATGAGAACTAAACTAAAACTAATTCTTACATTAAGTACTGCCTAGGCATTCAAATGAATATACTTATAGATGAATAATAATATTGGAATATTATTTGTACCTTAATACTGTCATGGTTGGGGTTGCAGGATGCAAATGCATGACGAAGGAGATATATTCAAGAACTTTTAATGGCGAAATCTTAACAAGGAACAGGGAAATCCCCTTTCCTTGGTAACCTCTTTACACAAAGTAGCTGTGCTTATAACAACGCAGTCTAATAGCTCAAAATATTTTTTACTTCCGTTATGGAAAATTAATCATGGTTTTACTACAAATATAACAAAAAAAAAAAAAAACATGCTTATTTTACTTAACCATGGCAACCACAAATTAACCATGGTTTTGCTACACTACAGTTTATGGTATTTGTACTAAAACTATTGTTATAAAATTGTATCAGTGTGACAAAAAAATCATAGTTACCACACTTTTTCTATAATAAAAATTTTCTATAAAATAAAATTTTCATAAGTGTTCACAAAAGTTTGCAATGCAAGCTAGTTGCAATGCGTTATTAAGCTAACTTTTTATAAATGCACATATAACTCACGAATAATACAAATTTACAAAACAATTCAATAGGTTTTATACAATTTAGTATAACATTTAACAGGTAGAAAAGTGTGTGCATGTGACGTCACATTATGGCGGGGCAATTCACTTCCTTCTAAATCTGTTTCATCTGATGCCTTTTTGTCCGAGTCCATTTTGTCTGATGCCTTTTTATCCGAGTCTGTATTGTCCGATGCATAATTGTAGTTTTTCCTGAGACCTTTTTCCTGAAGACTTTCAGTGTGAGGCGCGATGCCGTTTTGTCCAATGACTGAAGCCTTTAAGTCTGACGCATGAATGCTAAGTCAAGACAACTCATGAGGCAAAGGGCTATATATTCACAAGTAAACAAGAACCTAAACTAGTGCAAATTCCAGTCGAGAATGCGATATGCCCTACTCACTGTGAAAAAAACAAAAAAAACAAACAAAAAAACAACTTGAATTCTGTTTATACGATAACTCATTGAAGTGACCATTGCATGTACCCTTCGCTAATGGAAGGTCCTTTCTTGAGGGAATTCAGTTGTTTACTATCATTTTGCCCCTACAAATGGTGTGCCCTTCCCAAAGTGCCTTTCTAGTTTGGAGTTTGCCCTTAGACATAAGACATAAGAATCCTTGGGGATTATATTATTATATTATCAATTATTTAAATAAGTGAATCAGCATTTAATTAACAGTAAAGCAAAAAAAAAAAAAAAAAAAAAAAGAACTGAAAAACAGGGCATGTGTCAGTTCTTTTTGCATGGTGTGGTGATAGAGCTGTCTAGTAAGCTAAATGTTAGTGATTTGTAGGAATAATGCATAAAATGAAAAGTCTGATATCCCTTATCACTCTGGTGTCCTTGAGAAAGTCACTTTACCCAAGTTGCTCTAAGAAGATACCCCTGTGTAAATGTCCTATAAGTTATAAATATTTTTAAGAAAGCATCTGCTAAAAGATTATAACTATCTGTCAGATCTCTGCAGACTGTGTATGTTAATGTGCAAGATGTGTAATCGAGGACAACTAAACATCTTTAGATTATTTATCTGTATGATTCATACCTGCAGTTTTGTCCTCCTCTACAGAGGAAATTCATCACATTAAATCAGTTTAAGGGCATAATGTATTACATAAGTGACTCTCAGTACGTTTACATGCACAACAATATTCCGATATTAGCCTGATTAAGACAATACTCCGATTAAGAAACCACCATATAAACAGCAATTTATGATTACCTTAATCGGGCTAAAGTTATGCTCAAAGTAAACACAAATCGTATTAAGAAGTGGAGTATTTTAGTGCATTATTGTACACACCTCAATCACACTGTGTGAGAGTGTAGTAGGAACAAAGTTCGTTTGGAAGGAAGAGGACAGAGTCTGCGTTTAACTGCTGACTGAGCTTTATTCAATAATTCAAAACAGAAAGTCTGTGCAACGCACAACAATATAAATAAATATTCCACAAAATTCCACTCCAGTCTTGGTATACACGATCCACAAAGGGCTTGACTTCATTATTGCTTTCGTGACCAGCGTCTCAGTCAGCAGGTTCCCTCTCTCTCCCACACTCCTGCTTCTCACGGCATTTTATCCTGTCTCCGCGCCAATTACTGGAATGAGAAACAGGTGTTTGTGATTTAAATTTAACCCGCCCACTCCCCAAGCATCTCCTGATGCTCTCTCCCGTTGCAAACCTCACAGAACCACGCCCCCCCCCCCTAGCCACAGAGAGTTTTTGACGCAATTTGCAACAGAACAAATACACACATGGCAGTGGTCAACCATTTGACAGCAAACAATAGTTAGTTACATAGATAATTAGATAGTTAGATACTTTATTTATCTCAGTGGGAAATTCACAATTTCCAGCAGTATACACAACTGATACAACATACAGTAATACTAGAATATATATATATATATATATATATATATATATATATATATATATATATATATATATATATATAAACATCAGTGAGGCCGCTGAAAAAGCCTCAAGGTGGTGGAGAGGTATGGAGTAGCGCGCTGCTTGGACACAAACCGGGGCCTGATCAACCCCAGTTGGGTCGCCCAGGTGAGGGTGTCTGAAGATCAAAGACCCGAAATACCCTATGACCCTGGGTCCTTCACTGAAGATATGTCCAAGCTGCACCTTTAAGGTGTTTCAAAATCTATTATTAAAGTCCTGTGCAAATCAAATTTTATGCTACTTCATGTAAAATGTATAATTCAGTTCAGTTCAGATCAGTGACAAATGTCCGCCTTGAGTAGAGTTAAAAAGCCGCATGGCCTGATGAAGAAACGACCTTCTCAGTCTGTCTGTGGAGCAGGATAATGACAGCAACTTGTCACTAAAGCTGCTCCTCTGCCTTGAGATGATACTGTGCAAGTGGATGCAATGGATTGTCCATGATTGACAGCAATTTACTCAACGCCCTTCACTCTGTCCAGCTCTGTGCCCATGACAGAGCCCGCCTTCCTCACCAGCGTGTCCAAACGTAATGCGTCCTTTTTCTTGATGTTGCCTCCCCAGCACACCACCAAATAGAAAAGGACACTCGCCACCACAGACTGATAGAACATCTGCAACAGCTTTTTACCGATGTTAAAGGACGCCAGACTTCTGAGGAAGTACAAGCAGCTCTGTCCTTTCCAGCACAGAGCATCTGTGTTAGCAGTCCAGTCCAGTTTCTCATCTAACTGCACCACCAAGTATTTGTACATTTTTATCAGCTCCACACAGTCGCCGTTGATGATCACAGGCTCCAGTTGAAGCCTGTGCCTTCTGAAATCCATCACCATCTCCCTGGTCTTGGTGGTGTTAAGGTGCAGGTGATTGAGGTCACACCACATAACAAAATCCTGGATCAGTCTCCTGTACTCCTCCTGTGGCAGGACTCAGAGTTATATTGAAAGTCTGATGTGTACAGGGTGAAGAGGACCGGAGATAGCACAGTCCCTTGTCGCGCTCCAGTTCTGCTCACCACCGTATCAGACCTGTAGTCCCCTAGTCATACTTACTGAGGTTTGCCTGTCAGGTAGTCCGTAATCCACGCCACCAGCTATAAGCCTACTCCCATCGCTGTCAGTTTATCTCTGAAGAGCAGCAGTTGAATGGTGTTGAAGGCACTGGAGAAATCCAAGAAAGTAATTCTCACAGCCCTGCTGCCCCTGTCCAGATGGGTGAGGGATCGGTGTAACATGTAGACAATAGCGTCTTCCACTCCCACCTTCTCCTGATATGCAAACTGCAGAGGGTCGAGGGCGTGGCAGACCTGTGGCCTCATGTGGTGTAACAGTACCCGGTCCATAGTCCTCATTACATGTGACGTCAGGGCGACTGGCCTGAAATCATTCAGTACTCCAGGGTGTGGTTTCTTTGGGACTGGGTCAATACAACATGTTTTCCATAGCTGAAGGACCCTCTCCTGTTCCAGGCTCATGTTGAAGATGCGATGTAGAGGGTCTCCCAGCTCCAATGCGCAGGCCTTCAGCAGTCTTGGAGATACTCCATCTGGACCCGCTGCTTTACAGTGACAAAGCCTCCTTAGCTCTCTGCACATCTGAGCTGCCGTGATCATGGGAAGGTGATTATTCTCCTCTATGCTAAGGTTGGTGCCTGGGGGGACAGAAAGAGCAGAAAGGGGTGGGGTATGGGTGCAGCGTTATGAGGTGTGAATGAGTTGGGATGGTCAAACCTATTGAAGAAGCTGTTCAGCTGGTTCGCTCTCTCCACATCTCCTTCAATGGTACCACCCCTCTTTGAGCTGCATCCGGTGATTATTTTCATACCGTCCCATACCTCCTTCATGCTGTTGTTCTTCAGTTTCTGCTCCAGATTCCTTCTGTACTGCTTCTTTGCTTCCCTGATCTGGACTCTGAGTTCCTTCTGCACATGTTTGCGCCCCTGCTGATCAATGTCTCTGAAGGCCCTCTTCTTCTGGTTCAGAAGACCCTTGATGTGACTCATAATCCAGGGCTTGTTGTTAGCATAGCAGCGTACAGTTCTAACTGGAGCAACAGCATCCATACAGAAGTTGATGTCATCAGTAGTGCAGTCAACAACCTCCTCAATGTCCCCACTGTACGACCCCTGCAGTACATCCCAGTCTGTAGTTTTGAAGCAGTCTCTCAGAGCTTGCTCTGCCTCTGGAGACCATTTCCTAAAAGAGCATGTGGTTGTGGGTAACCTCCTCACTCTTGGTTTGTAGTGAGGCTGAAGCAGAATAAGGTTGTGATCTGCTTTCCTCAGTGCAGGCAAAGGAGTGGCACTGTATGCATCCTTCACGTTTGCATACAGTAGGTCAATAATCCTTTTCCCCCTTGTGTAACAGTCCACATACTGTATGAAAGCAGGTAATATTGCGTCCATAGTCACGTGAAAAATCCCCAGAGATTAACACAAGCGCTCTGGGGTGCTGTGTCTGTAACTTAGCAACAGCGGAATGGATGACGTCACACTCTACCTCCGCGTCAGCGCGCGGGGGGATGTAAACAATGACCACAATTACGAGTCCAAACTCTCTGGGCAAGTAATAGGGACGCAAACTTACAGCCAAAAGTTCAATGTCCCTGTAGCAACTGGAGATTTTAATGCTCACATGCCCAGGATTACACCATCTTGTGTTCACGTATAAGGCGATTCCACCTCCTTTCCATTTCCCACTGGCTTTAGTGTCTCTATCCGCCCTGACTGTTCTGAAACCAGGTAGCTCCACGTTAGCATTTGGGATGTTAATCGTGAGCCACGTTTCACAGAAGCACAACAAACTGCACTCTCTATAGATCTTAATATTTTTCAGCCAGTTTGTCAATCTTTTTCGGTAGTGAGTTCACATTTCCCATGATCACAGAAGGTACCGACGGCTTATATCTCCACTTCTTCGCTATCCGCTTAGCGCCGACTCTGCAGCTGTGATACGGCCTCCTCATCTCGTCAGGTAAATGGGGAATCATACCGGCGTGGGATTTTGTTTTCAGAGCAAGTAATTCATTTCCAAATAAACGAGTTTGCAAATCCATATCCATAGGATAGATAGTCCTTATAAAAACCTTATAAAACAAACACTAAAACACGAAAAAGGTAAAGACAACACGGAGCTGCTGGAAAGGCTGCCACTCCGGCGGCGCACGCTTACACTGTCAAGAGAGCATAGCTTTAAGCTAGAAGGCACAAATCAAATTCCTCTCACCTCATCTCATTTCTCATCCAGTACCTCAGAGTTTGTCGTGGTGGCATGAATGAAATGTTGGCGAATGAAAGTAGAGAGGAGGCCTGTTGCTGAAGAATTTGTATTCGCTTTTGTCTATTTACGCATATAGCATGACAAATAATTAACTGCAATGTAAGCTTTCGTAAAATTAAAATAAATCACACAAAACTGTATATGGTACTATAACAAAGATTAACTGTTTGTTGTTACATACAATTCTGGAGGGAATATTGGACAGCGTGGCATGGGGATGTAATGACGTGCAATTAATCTAACTATAGAACATATCAAGTGGGAACATGAAAGGAATATTATAAAAGAAACTCATGTAAACACCTTAATCAAAATACTGTCTTATTCAGAATAAGGTCAATAATTATTAGATTACTTATTGCTGTCCATGTAAATGTAGTCAGTGTAGAAAGTCTTTACACAACCAATGTAAAGATTTTGCTGTGGTTCAAGTTGACCTATGGAACTTTCCCTCTCTATCACCATCTGTGGTACAAGCACAACAATACATGTCACTTGCAGAGTAGTTTTTTGCCTGGTCCCAAATGGCAGCCTCACGGTCTTCCTCTGAGTCCGCACTTGCATGACGTAATGCCACTTTGACTGCTGGGTAAAGTCCTCAGCATAGCTCAGAGACTTGTGGGCTCAGCTGAAGTGTACATCAAGGGCACTCGCGGGCACTCAATGGCGGGGAAGCATTGTCTCATAAATGGCGGGGAAAGAGTTAAAATATTCTTTACACTAAAGTTTAATAGTTCTTTTAAGAAATGTTCACTGAAAGGTTCTTTGGGGAATCAGAATGGTTCTTTTATTGCATTGCTACAAAACCCTCCTTTTGGAACCTTTATATTTAAGAGTTTATATTTAAGAGTTAAAAAATATATAATCTGAGCAAGTATCATATCTGCCGCTGTGGGTCTAATTTTGTTCTTGCACGGACTTTGTTTATCATTTTCTTTGGTTAATGAGGGTTGTTGTTAATAACTTAATTTTAAATGCTAGATAAATGCTAGCTAGTTGAAGTTTGAATTCTACATAACAAAATAAAATCAGTTCAGTCTTCTAAAGTGGTAGTGTTGTATATGAAACAAACTGAAATGTATGTTATCAACAGAAAAAAAAAAAATATATAGCTGCAAGCAGCAATTCGGGGCCAAGCCCCAGAAGGGGCAGTAGCGCAATACGGAGCAGGAAGAGCAAAAACAGCAGAAATTGAGTGTACATGCAAAACAGCTGGTTCAGAAGGACAGGTGGAAATGAAATGAAAATCAATAGAAGTTCAGAGAATGAACAGGGAATGAACTAAAAACACTTGTATCTCATTCAAGAGGAATAAAGATTAGTACAATGCTTATTTGGATAAAAAAGGTATCAAAATGACTCATTACACACAATTGTATAAAGGAACCCCACACGAGATTCGAACTCACGACCTCCGAGTCCAGTGTCCATTTCTCATCTCATTGCACCACTGTGCAGGTGAATGTTGGCACACCTGCCGAAGTTCATTAGTTCATGTGAAAATGAACTCAAAATGAAGAATTTTTATAAAACTGCACTGAATGTTATATTTAATAACTACTTTAGATCATTCTGCAGCTCATCATGCTGTAGCGCAATACAGAGCAGGAAGAGGAAAAACAGCAGAAAATGAACAAACATGAAACAGCTGGTTCAGAATTACGGGCGAAAATGAACTCAGAATGTACATAAGCTTAGATGAAAATGAACACAGCATGAAACAAACAGCATTTATTTCTAATCCAAGAGGCAGTAAAGGAATCAAAACACACTATTTCATAAAACCGCTCCACCTGGGATTCGAACCCACTATCTTGGGGTGCAGAGCTCATCAGGCAACTGGCTTTACACATTGAGCTACTTGAGGATGCACATTCAACAATCTGTGGAAGAGAACTTTTAGTGTAAGAAAGAATTTACAAAAAAGCATTACTTAGCATGCTAACCATATTAGCATGCTAAGCTAACTTAATGCTAATGAAGCTCATAAATGCTAAGCAATTAGCATGCTAAGCTAACTAGCATAAGACAACAAACACACGCAAGGTCACATTCAGAGATGAATATCTTGGGAATGGTAGCAAATATCAAAAATCCATTCAGTCATTTCTGTGCGGCTCGGTCCAAAGATCACCTGAGCTGATTTTGGACAAAATTGGACAAAAATTGTAGGAGGAGTAGTGAAAAAATGGAATACTGTACTTTTCAAAATGGCCACTACTGTACTGGGTGGAGTCTTAATGTAAGATATTGAATGTGATCAGTATGAAGAGAGGAATCAGTTGTATTGACATTAATTTTTCTGGAACAAAGGGTTCAAAAGTTATAACCTTTACAAAAGTGAATATTTGAACTGGTGGTGGCGCTATAGACTTAGTCCTAGATACTCCAAAGTTGGTCAAATTACTTTTAATTACTATCACTACAAGCATGCCAAATTTGATAATTTTCCTTCTTATGGTTCATTGATTACCATACAGGGGGAAGAAGAATAACTACGAATTTGGACATAAAGGAATTGCATGTGATAGCTTCAGATTAGACCAGTTTTAGGCAGAATGCCTAGAACAGACACAAGTTCTGCATCTTTTCCTGCCACAGTACCTCATGCGGTCTGGGCATGTGTCACACTGAGTTTCGAACCCACGATGCAGAGCATTCGGGATCCGTGGCGTAACACATTGAGCTAATCAGCCATGCAAGTTCATCGGTATGCTAAGCAGAGGTTTCAGTGTGAGAAAGAGTTCACAAAAAAAAAGCTTCATAGCATGTTAACCTTATTAGTATGCAAAGTTATTTAATGCCAACTAAGTTTTGGT
Organism: Chanodichthys erythropterus; assembly: GCF_024489055.1. Lineage (NCBI taxonomy): Eukaryota > Metazoa > Chordata > Actinopteri > Cypriniformes > Xenocyprididae > Chanodichthys > Chanodichthys erythropterus. Next base: position 52,448,325 of record NC_090223.1, on the reverse strand, counting down.
TAACCTGTTGACTGAAGACCACATTAGAAAGAATAGCAATAGTTTAGCATGCTAAGCAATTACTGTGCTAAGCTAACTAGTATAAGACAACAAACACAAGCAAGGTCACATTCAGAGATGAATATCTTGGGAATGGTAGCGAATATCAAAAATCCGTTCAGTCATTTCTGTGCGGCTCGGTCCAAAGATCATCTGAGCTGATTTTGGACAAAATTGACCAAAATTTGTGGGAGGAGTAGCGAAAAAACTGTTTTTGATTTAATTCAATATGGCAGACAGGTACATTTAAGGAAAATGACAAATGACACATTGTCGGAATCGGCATAAGCCAGGGATTAAAATGACATAAAGCAGACAAATTTTGGAAAGTGTTTTCAAAAGTTATAAGCGTTTTTGAAATA